>NC_031984.2:36912494-36967191 GCF_001858045.2 Oreochromis niloticus
GTTGGTTGTTTAGAACAATCTCTTTATTTTCAAGTAATTTAGTCATCCATTCGGCTAGTGTAGTTTCTCTTATTGACTTATCTATGGGCTCACTTGTGATTGGTAGTGGAAATGGTCTACCGTGAATGATTTCAAAAGGTGTGAGTTTCTGAGAACTTTGTGTCAGTCTCATCCACATTTTTACCAGGCCTATACACTCAGGCCATGGTCTCCCTGTTTCTTCCATGCATTTTCTCAGTCTCTGTTTTATTGTGCCGTTAGTTCTTTCCACTAGTCCGGCACTTTGTGGGTGGTAAGCACAGTGGTGTTTGATGCTAAATCCTAGTGCTTCAGAGACCTTACTGATTACTTCATTAACAAAATGTGTCCCATTGTCTGATCTTATCAGAGTGGGGATGCCATATGTTGGAATGAAATGGTTGCACAAACATTTTGCTACTGAGATGGCGTCTGCTTTTTTTACTGGATAGATTTCTGGCCATTTTGAGAATACGTCTATGATCACTAGAGCGTATTTTGAGCCTTGGCATTCATTTAGCTCGATAAAATCCATGTGGATTGTATGAAAAGGATGAGGTGGTGTGGGAAAGTTACCTCTTCTTGGTCTGAGGTTTCCCTGTGCATTATGTTTTTGGCAAATCATGCATATTCTGACAAATACTTTTGCTGAAGTTTCGAAATCTTGGGTATAGAAATGTTTAGAGAGTATATCCAACATCCCTCCTGTCGACACGTGGGTAGAACCGTGTGTCACTAATGCTGCTGTTTTGTGTAGGGATTTTGGTAGTATTGGTTTGCCATTACAAGTCATCAAATCATTTTCTAGCTGTGCTCCACATTTTAACCATTTCTTTTGTTCTGTAGTTGGTGCGGCTTTTTGTTCGTTTATAAGCACATCAAGTGGTATTTGCATTGAGGAGTCAGACATTAATGTGTCTATAGTTTGTTGTGCTGCTGCTTTTGCGGCTTGATCTGCGAAGTTATTGCCTTTAGTGACCTCTGAGTTGTCTTTCTGGTGTGCAGCACATTTACATAATGCTAACTGTTTTGGCAATATTATCACTTCCAACAGTGCCTTTAAAAGATTTCCATGTTGCACTGGGTTGCCAGTAGAAGTAACCATCCCTCTATTCTGCCAAATTTTTGCAAAATGATGTACAGCTGCAAAGACATACTGTCAGTGTATATGTTTATGTCTTGTCCTTCATGCAGTTGACAGGCACGTATAATGGCAGTAAGTTCTGCGCTCTGTGCAGAGTGTGAGGAAGTTAGTGCTTTTGCTTCTAAAATTGTGTCTACTGTGGTTACCGCATAACCTACACAGTTCCGCCCAAGGCTATTTTTGGACGCTGAACCGTCTACAAAGATATTAACGGAACCAGCTTGTGGGGTGCTGTGAAGGTCAGCGCGTGGTTTTGTTTCCTCATCTAGCCTCTTTATACAGCAGTGTGCGTCACCATCTTGCGAAGTAGGGAGAAGTGTGCTGGGGTTTAACTGTCCACACTTCTCAATTCTGATGTGTGACTGTGAAAGCAAAATGCCAATATAAGAAAGTTGTCTGGCATGTGTGAGATAAGACAAATTTGCTTGCAATAAGATGGAGGTTACAGCATGTGGGACTTTGATAATTAATGTGTGTCCAAGAACGATATCAGCAGACTTCTTAACTGCCTCTGCTGCAGCTGCACAGGCCTGCACGCACGTAGGCAAACCTGATGCAACTGAGTCTAATTTGCACGAATAAAACGCAAGTGGACGTTGCTTTTCCCCGAAGGCCTGCGTTAACACAGCCTTCATGTAGCCTGCACCTCCGTCTACATGCAAACAGAAAGGTTTGTCATAATCTGGCAATGCTAAGACTGTATGAGTTTGGAGTGCAAGTTTTAGATTACTGAACGCTTCTTCTGCTTCTGGTGTCCATTCTATTTTATCTTTCAGTGTCAGGTTTTTACCATAAATTAAATTCTGCAAAGGCTGAGCTAATGAAGCATATTCAGGTATCCAGCTTCTACAATAAATGCAAAGTCCTAAGAAGCTCATCATTTGTTGTTTCGTGAGTGGTTTTGGAGCGTTTTGCACTGCTAGTTTTCTGCTGTCTAACAGTGTTTTCCCTTCCCCTGTGAGTGTGTGTCCGAGGTATGTGACCTTTGGCTCCACAGTTGTAGTTTGTGCTGTGAGACTTTATGGCCCTGCTCAGCTAAATGGTGTAACACTGTCATTGTGTTTGCTTTACAGTCTGCTAGTGTGTTCCCCGTGATGAGTATATCATCTACATACAGGAGAAACTGTCCCGGGGCGGGGAGTGTGCACAGTGACATGGACCTCTTTAGAGCCTCTGCGTACAGAGTGGGGCTGTTCTGGAAGCCCTGAGGTAACCTCGTGTATGTGTACTTTTGACCCTCAAAAGTGAACCCGAACAGATGCTGCGAGTCAGGGTGGAGTGGTACAGAAAAGAATGCATTAGACAGATCTATAACCGAAAACCACTGTTCCTTGGGGGTCACTTGATTCAGAATTGTATGTGGATTTGCTACCACAGGTGGGATTTGTTCTGTTACTTCATTTATTGCCCTGAGGTCATGTACTAGACGGTACTTTCCCGTATTTGCTTTTTTCACTGGGAAAATGGGCGTGTTACAGGTTACTTCAGTTGTTTTTATCAAGATGCCTGCCTTTTCCATGTCTGCAATTACTGGTTTTATTCCTGCTTTGGCTTCCGTTGTGAGGGGATACTGTGGCTTTACTGGCCTGTAAGTTGTGGTGGTTTTTACTATGACAGGATCTGCTCCTTTAATTAGTCCTACGTCTGTTGGTCCTGTAGACCACAGCTTAGCAGGTAGTTCTTCTAGTTCTGGATGTTGCTCTAAAAAGAGTGTGTATCAACCCTCACTAACTTCATGCATGTGTGCATCTGCGCAGTCAGTCATGTGGGTTGCTGGCTGTGTTGTGTGTACCCACCCTAATGTGTACCTCATACATCCTGTTCTACGGCCCTGAAGCCACCCTTCATGTGTTTCTTCAGTTTTCTCATATCTGTCCCTTTCAACCTGAGTGAGGATGTGGCCTAAGTCTTTCCAGTCCGTGTTGTCATTGCGTGCTACTGACACATGTGGTTTTGGCATCCTGTTTAGCTCTTGTACCTTTCCCGGCTGTATTACAGAGCACACTGCGTTACCGCTTTGGGTAACATAGAGGTGTTGCAGTGTGAGTTTCTGCGGTCCTAGTCTGTGCACTTGTTGGTCATATATGGGGTCATGACCTGGGCTTTGTTTGAACCTTAAGGTGGTGTGGTAATCAGCAAAGTCTAGCTTTCTTGAATGGGCTGGCAAGTAGCGATTTGCTATATGCTGCAAGGGTTCTAATGGAGGCAGGTCTAGTGTCCAATAATAGTGGGGTTCTCCCTGTCCTTTACACACATTAAGCTGACGGGCCTCAGGACTTTGCTCTTCATGTAACATTAGTTTAGCGTACATGCCTTCTAGCCCTGGCACTACACCGATCTTTAGTTTTTCTAAAGCATCTCTCCCTAGCAGGTTGATAGGGCAGGATGGGTCATATATACATTGGTTTTTACAACTTCTGCCGCTCTCTTTGTGTACTAGCAACAGTCCTTCTGTTAGTGATTTAACACTGGTGTGGCCTGACGCAGATTTAACTATCAGGGTGTCACTTGAGTATTTTAAATTTTTGGGCTTTTGATTTAGCACGGTTTTACATGCTCCAGTGTCACATAACATGGTCATGAGTTGGCCATTCACATGGATTGTTACTGTGGGTTTGTGTTCAGAACCTAGGAGCAACTGTTCTATGTTGAAAATTTCTGTTTCTTCTTCTGTTTCCTGTTTTAGTCACTTACTCTGACCCTTTCCTGAGTCATCCTTTTTGTGCCTACAGTCCCTTGCAAAATGTCCTTCTTTTCCGCAATTATAACAGCGATTGTCTCTATCTCCTCTGAAACCTGCTCTTCTCCTTCCTCTGTCCCTCTGCTGTCCCTGTTTCTTTCCCCTGTATCCACCAGCAAATGCTATGAATCCTGTTTCAGGATCCACAGTGAAAACACCTCCTTTCGCTTTCTTTTTTACCACTCGGGTTGCATGTTCTGCATACTGCAGAGCATCTGCTAGGTTGCCGGTGTTCATTGTTACCCAGTGTTTTTCAACATGGGCTCTAACTGGGGGAAGGAGACCGTTTAAGAATGCGTTCTTTAATTGCTGTTGGTATGGTCTCTCTGGGGCTTCTTCATAATCTAGGCCTGAATGCTGTCTAAAAACCGGGCGTAGCCGGTCCAAAAAATCAGAAGCTGTTTCGGCTTCTTTTTGTTTCACCTCTCCTATTTTTCCATAGTCAGCCCTTGGGACCAACCGTACTCTAATTCTCTCATATAAATTTGTTAGGTCATTGATTAGGTCGGTGCTTCCTGGTGCATATGCTACACCCCTGGCGTTTGAGCCGGTATAATCTCCTCTAACTGTTCCTATCTTTAAACCTAATAAATCTTGCATTACTTGAAGCATTTCATGACCGTTTAAATACCATTGCCTTCTGATCAGTTCTACAGCATCCCTCCATGGTATAAAACCTTCATTCAGTGGAGGAACGTCTTTCAGGACGTTTTGTCTGTCCTTTTGTGACCACGGACGAAAAACATGTATGTTTGGGCGGTCATCTTGCTCTTCTTGTCCTTCTGGCCCTATTATTAGGCCAAATCTAGGGTTAGCTACTGCTACCAATGGGTAGATACCAGTGGCTGGCGGGTCGACTGTGTCTCCCCAGAGGTCGGTCCCAGTGGGATCACGACCTATTTCTTCTTGTGGGCTATTTTTGAGTGAGAGTTTGTTTAGCATTGTCTGTGCTTTTACATAAGGATGATGATGTGTGTGTGACCTAGTTCTTCCTGATATGGGTGAGTGTTTAACGGGTGGTGCTGCAGCTGTGGCTGCAGATGTGGGTGATGCTGCAGCTGTGGCTGCAGAAGTGGGAGGTGGCGGTGCATATGGTGGTGGGTGGTTAATACACATGTTGCGAGCACCGCACAGTGTCTCGTCTTCCGGTTTTACTAAACTGGTGGTTATGTTCTGTTTTTCTGACTTTTTATCTTTTTTCTCTTGTCTTTTCTTTTTGTTTTCCTCTCGCCTAGCTGCTTCTACTTTCCAGGCCTTGAAATATTGTAATTCTTGCGAGCGTTTTCCTTTCTTTTTTAAGTTTTTTGTCTCTGCTATTTCTTTCAAAAGAACTTCCCTCAGTTGTGTTAACGCTGATGGGCTACATTTTCCTTCCCAAGTGGGACATTTTGTTTTCTTAGGATTTCTCCATCTACATGCACTAATTTGTCCGGCGCCTGGACATTTTTTCTCTAACCACTGCTCGTCAGCAGTGAGTTTTGAAGCCTCGTTACCCATTATAATCCTTTACAACTACACAACTGCGGCACCTTCTCTGGCACGAGAATCGAGAGAGGTAGTTGACACGGCCTTCTACTTTCAAGCTATTCTTGAAAGCGGTGTCACCTTTACGTGATGAAACACGACCTTTTTCTCTTTTCACCAGTACTTGGGTGGCCTACAGCAAACAAATTAGTGGAATAGTTCAGCCTCCTTATTGTGCTGTGAAATCAACTTATTCCACCAACAAAAATAAAACGATAAATACCTTTATACGCGCGCTACCTTTACCCACTATGGGGGAGCTACCAGTCCCAGACGAGCTCTATTTTATTTTAAAATGCTACCAGCCCCTCTCGGGCGAGCCTACTTTACCCACTACAGGGGAGCTACCACTCCCAGACGAGCTCTATTTTATTTTAAAATGCTACCAGCCCCTCTGGGCGAGCCTATACGTTTTACGCGAGGTGTCTCAGAGTGTTAATATTCACCTGGTTGCTGATTCACTGTCGGTCTCTCAGGTCTGCCTCATCGACCCCCACCGCCGTGGACCACTTTTAAAAACGCTGGCCAGAACCCGAATGTCACGTCTCTGGTCTTTTATCCTCTACCTAGAGAGGAGCTGTCGACAGACTTCAGTGCGGGCTTCTCACGACGTCAGGACTCAGTGAGGTTTTCCTGTGGGATCACACAAAAGTGTTGTGTCCCAATCCGGCTCGAAGGACCAAGAAATGTCAGGAGTTTTCCTGTAATGCAACTCAGGTCAGAATAATGACACTCAGACAGGTTTACCAGTTAACGTGTACACGGGTGAGACTCAACGGAGACTCACACCCTGGAACAGTTGTCAGGCTTTATTTAACTTCAAGCATATTTGTGTAGCATGTACAGGAAGAGATAAAATAGAACTGTGCTGCATGCAGGCTTCCTGTTGAACAGAGCGTAACTTCTCTATTTAAGCTGAATACTAAAAGAGCAAACACATCTAGATAATGAAATGTACTTTTAAGCATAACATAATAAAAATCCTAAAATCCTAATAAAATCCCTTAACAATGTATGTGTGTATATATATATATATATATATATATATATATATATATATATATATATATATATATATATATACACACACATACATACACATATATGTATGTGTATATATGTATATGTGTATATGTATATATATGTATATGAAAGAGAGAGAGAGAGAGACAAAAGCACAGATGATAATGGATTTTGCAAAAAGGATGGAGGTGGCTGTTGTAAAGTGGTGCGCTTATGTCATATAGGATGAGATATGAGTACAGCAGATTTCTGTACTTGGACAGGCTGACAGATGAGCTGAAGCAGGAGTCTCTGTGCACCAGGTTGTTTGCAGATAACATTTTATGTGATCTGTAGTGACAGTAGGAAGAAGGTGAAGGTATGCTCTGGAGAGAAGGGGAATGAAAGTCAGAAGATAGTCAGGTGGTAGCTCAATGGAAGAACATCAATAAACCATCAAAGCTGGAGATCCCGAGGCTACAGTACAATGGGAACAACAGTTACCCATATAAATATGATGAGCTAACTCAGGCAGAGAGCAGTGTAAGCTGAGGATGAAGATTGTGGCTACTTAATGTAGCCACACAACCAAGAGCACAACTCTCCCGGCTCCCTAAGTCTCATCAGAGGAGATCCTCGCAGAGAACACCATCTCTAATACCAGCATCACAGACACCAGTAAGCTCATATATGCCACTGCCACACTTGGATATAAGATTAAAAATGCATTTAGAAAAAGCCCCTCATGAAGAAGAAGACTGGAAACCAAACTCAGGGAAGAGTAGAAGGATGTTACTCAGCTAACAGAGGTGCCAAGGGCATCGTAAGAGACAGGTCCTGGACAAATAAGAAATACAACAAGATGTCCATAAATAAAGTTCTTGAAACCACCAAACAAAGGCTGACAGCTCTGCCCACTAGGCTGAAGAGATACATCACAGGAAAGGTGTACTCCTATTGCAAAGAAACAGTAGTACAAGATCAGACCCACACAGAGCTGTGACTGAGCAATACTGGAGGATTATGCATAAGAAAGGTGACACACAATATCAATATCAAGTGGCTCATGAACTAACAGCAGAACCTCCCAGAACAAGAATCAGTCACCTTCACAAAGGCCGATGTCCAAAAACTCCAGAAAGAAGAGCTGGAGAGCACCAGGTTCCTAACATGATCCATGCCTACTGGCTGAAGAAGCTAAAGACATTCATTCAGTGATTGCCTGGTGGCACAACTAAATAGGCTGCTAAAAACAGGTACTCATCTGGACTGACTTATACAGGGCAGAGCAATAGCAATCATGAAGGAGCTCCACAAGGGTACAACACTGTTGAACTACTGGCCACCTACCTGCTTTTTCACAACATGGTAGCTCCTCTCAAGTATCATAGCAACCAAGCACATGAATCATTACATGACCCTGGGCACTGGAAACAACACCAGAGCAGTACACCAGGACCCTAAGACTAGGCAGACTAACCTGAGCACCACCTGCATTGACTACAAGAAAGCCTACGACTCCCTCCCATCACCCACAACTGAGCTATAGGTTTCTTCCTGTAGAAAGGAGTTTTTTCTTCCCACTGTTTCCAAGTACATGCTCATCATGGGCTTCTGATTGTTTGGGTTTTCCCTGTTTTACTCTACATTGTAAGGTAAAGAATACAATAATACAAAGAATCTTGAGGTAACTGTTGTTGTGGTTTAGCACTGTACATTTAAAATTTAATTCAATTGGAAATACCAAGATGTACTGTCCCCACTGCTCTTCTGGGGCTACGTCCACACCTACACACACATTTTTGAAAACAGAGATTTTCCATTTTCTTTTTCTTTTCTTTTTTTAAATCCCGTTTTCATGTGCAGTTTTGAAAAATATCTCCGGCTACATGTAAATGCAAAATACAAAGTCAAACGCTGTCAAGAACATGGCAAATCTTAACCGTGTAGAAATGTTGGCCAATCAGAAGTCTAGAAGCCTAAACAGGGTTTTGTTGCCTCACAGAACCTTAAGTACTTCTGAAAGGTTTTTGTGTTTTCTGGAAACACAGCTAATTTTGAGTTTATTCAATAAGGAAAATTTTACATTAGCCTGAGTGATTCATAATCATAAGTAACAGCGCTGTGAAATATTAATAATAACATATACTTTATTGATCCCCATGGGGAAATTCCTCTCTGCATTTAACCCATTCACTCGGTGAAGCGGTGGGCAGCCACTGTACCTTGTTCAAGGGTATCTCAGGTTAGCCGTTCAGTGGATTCGAACCCCCGACCTTCCGATCATGAGGGCCACTATTCTACCTACTGAGCTATCCCTGCCCCTGTAGACTCACAACTTAGCAATGAACAAAATCCATGCAGCCATTGTAGAAATTCATCTTATGTAAACAATAATGTGGTGCACACCTTTGACGTTGCGTGACTAAATCTCTGTTTTCCTCGTCCACATGTAAACGCAAAAAATCTCCACCCTGGCAGGAGTATTTGAAAAATCTCAGTTTTCAGTGATCCAAAACACTGTTGCATAGAAAAAGCTGTGTTTAAAAAAAAAAAAAAAAAAAAAGGAATCATCTATGTGTTGATGTAGCCTGGATAGACCTCAACCTTCTAAGCCAGTTCATTAAGAGTGGATACAGATATAGTTTCAGGAGTGAAGTGACCCTCAGCCATTCCTGTACATGGATGTCATCAGTGGCGGTCCTAGCCTGTTTGGCGCCCTGGGCGAACACTCCCTCTGCCCCCCCCCACATACACACACACACACACACACACACAAAACATGTTAAGGATTGTACATTAACATAAACCTGTTGTCCACACACACATATGAAGAGAGAGAGAGTATGCATAGTAAGCAAACAGCTACCAAACAGCCATCATAATTCGTCATACAATGAGAACAGGGCAAATCAACAACTGACAATGACTAATTAATATTAAAATCTGTAACATAATGTATTGTTTGGAGTTTAGTCTGTTACTGTTACTATTTTTACCATTTCTTCTTGGAGCAACTGTAACCCACATTATTTCCTCAGGGATTAATAAAGTATTCTGATTCTGACTGTTTCAGGATGACCTGCCATTATCCAATGACACATCTGCTTACCTGTATCATTTGCTCGTTTCTCCTCCTCTTCTTTTCTCTTTTTTCTAAACTGAGCACCTGATGGTTTTGAACTTTTCTTGTCCATCTTCCATTGGTTTTAATTTTGCACTCCAGTATGAACACCCATCCCTCAACCAGAGGATCACCACAACATAACCTAACAGACCTACACCTTAGTTCACAGATTAACTTTGTCTAGGGTGCATTTCTGAGATTTCACACAACCCAGGATTCAAATCATGAATACATAATGGGCTTGGATTTACAACATTATGAATGAAATGTGCTCTATTTGGAAGCAGCAGGTCTCCCTCCCCTTTCGACGGGTTATGTGTGAGACTTTAAATCCTCAAACTGTAAATTATAAATTTTAAATTGTTATTGATCCCTTTACCCCGAGTCCTAAAGGGTATATTTATTTTCTTACTCTACTATATTTATTGTTCGTTTATTTTCACTGCTGTAATTGGAGCCTCGTCATCTCGTCTCTCTATATACTGGACTGTATGTAGCAGAGATGACAATAAAGTTTACTTTGACTTCAGCAGCGAGCAGGCGCACCGAGGGCTCTCGCGCTCACTTTTCGTGTATAGAATTTCGAAAAAACATCGGTGCAAATTATAAGTTTGTATCATAATGTCCGGTGTTTTCGTGTTTGTTGTTTTGTTTTTATTTTGTTTTATTTTGCGAGTTGGTTATTAGATGCTGCTCCAGCCAGCCAGAGAATCCCCCGCCACCCCGCCCTCTCCTCCCTGTGCCACAAGCAGCAGGCGCACCTCGCAAACGGAGGGCGCCCTTACTCCCAGCAAATGGGCGATAGAAAACCGATCGGTGCCTATGCCATTCCCAATATGTGCTGGCTGCCGTCGGGGCAGCATGAGTACGAGCATTTTTTTATTTTATTTTTTTTTGCCGATGCCCGTGATGCCGCCCCCCATCACGATGCCGCCCCGGGCAACCACCCGTGTCGCCCGTATCTAAAACCGCTACTGGATGTCATGAAACTATACACCAAAAGTGAGCAGGACATCAGTTAACTGTAGGTATTCCAAACCAAAGGGGTGAAGTTCACAGAAGGTGCGATAGCATATGTGTAGCACAGCTGCAAGTACATAGGTACCCCACAGGCCAATGGGGACCATGATGAAGAAGCAAGAAGGTCAGTCACAGCCAAATACATCTATGGCCAGGATGGAGTCACGGTGAGATCCAAAAAGTAAGAGAGATGCATTAAAAACAAGATCAATAGTAGGATTAAGGTTAGAGCTATTAATACATACATCCGCTATGCAGATGACACCCAACTTTATCTATCCATCCATAACACACACAAATTAGTTAAACTGCAGGAATATCTTAAAGACATAAAGACCCGGATGACCTCTAATTTTCTGTTTCTCAATTCAGATCAAACTGAGGTTATTGTACTCGGCCCTGAAAATCTTAGAAATATGGTATCTAACCAGATTCTTACTCTGGATGGCATTACCTTGGCCTCCAGTAACACTGTGACGAACCTTGGAGTCATTTTTGACCAAGACATGTCCTTCAATGCACATATTATACAAATATGTAGGACTGCTTTCTTCCATTTGTGCAACATCTCTAAAGTTAGAAATATCCTGTCTCAGAGTGACGCTGAAAAACTAGTTCATGCATTTATTACTTCCAGGCTGGACTACTGTAATTCATTATTATCAGGATGTCCTAAAAACTCCCTGAAAAGCCTTCAGTTAATCCAAAATTCTGCAGCAAGAGTACTGACAGGGACTAGAAAGAGAGAGCATATTTCTCCTATATTGGCTCCTCACATACAAGGTCTTAAATAATCAGGCCCCATCTTATCTTAATGACCTTGTAGTACCATATCACTCCATTAGAGCACTTCACTCTCACACTGCAGGCTTATTTGTAGTTCCTAGAGTATTTAAAAGTAGAATGGGAGGCAGAGCCTTCAGTTTTCAGGCCCCTCTTCTGTGGAACCAACTTCCAGTTTGGATTCAGGAAACAGACACTATCTCTACTTTGAAGATTAGGCCAAAGCTCTTGCTCATACATGATTGTTGGGGTTTTCTCTGTTGTATTATTGTTGTATTGTAAAGCACCTTGAGGCAGCTGTTGTTGTGATTTGGCGCTATATAAATTGAATTGAACTGAAAATCAGTGGCAATAGGTCTTAAGAAGTAATGAGTTCAAATTTGGAATTTTTGGTCAAGATTGTAAAAAAAAAATGTTCAGAAAAGGTCTGGTGAAAGGTATAACAGTAGTTGTTTACAGGGAGTTTTAGTTTTTTAAAAACTGGAGCTCTGTCATGGTTTGGTGGTACATTTCAGCCAGTAGTGTTGGAGATCTAGTCTCTTCCAAGTTAGGCATGCCTGGAACATTTCCAAAAGGATGCGCCCAGGCTCTTTTTCACACACAGAAGCAGCTTTCTTCTGAGATCTTTCTGGATGCCTGAGCTCCCTAACTTTCGTCTAAAGCCGAACCCAGCCATCCTACAGAGGAAACTCTCGCAAACAGCCATTACCCAGATTTCATTACCAAAGGTGAACGTTGTGATGTAGAGGGACTGGTAAATTGAAAGCTTTGCCTTTCAGCTCAGCTACCTTTTCACTATGATAATCCAGTACAATGCTCACATTACAGCTGATGCCACACCAATCTGCCAGTCCAACCTGTGCTCCATTACTCATTACTGCCAAGACACTTGAACTCCCTTGATTAAGGAAGCCTCTCACCTCCGACCCAGAGAGACCATTCCACTCTTTTTCCGGCAAAGAACCATGGCCTCAGACTTGGGTGTGCTGACTCTCATCCCAGACATTTCATACTCAGTTGCAAACTCTGCCAGTGCATCCTGAAGATTGCACTCTTCTCTTCCACACCCTTCTCAACCTGGGAATGCCTTGCGATCCTGCCGATGTAAATCAAGAACGTTAGAAACAAGGGGTTGAATCCAACACCTGCTAAAAACATGCTTAGATGTATTACATTTGTTTGTTAAATTTGACAGCCCCACAATGTCAGTGTCAATGTCAAGATGAGATGAGATTCCCCCCATCTCAGGGTGAATCTCATCCAAACATGGTGCTCACACCCAACTTTTTGATTCCACAATTGCCAAAGCCACAGCCCTTTTGGTGCTCTGATACCTCTCTACTGCTTCAGAAGACCCCCTGGTCCCACTGCCATGACAGGTACAGAGCTGGATCCCTCCAAATGGTCCTGAACATGGCCCATTATGACTTTATTTACCCCATCCGCCCCTGGGATGCAAGAAAAATCCTTTCCTCTGCCAGTCACTCATTTATCATCACCTGTTGTTTGGGTTTTCCAGGTCTGTCCAGCGGCCTTGGCCACCATCTGATCCAGTTCACCTCAATGTGGTGAACATTTTACAGCTCGGTTCCCCTTTTCAGCCGAGTGAACAAGATATATGGCCTCATACCAGATAATCTAATAACAATGTCCATCATTAACCTAAGGTGCTCTGGTAACAAGTAGCATGTTATGCTTGAACATGGCATTTGTTTTCACCAACCCATGCCTAACACAGAGTTCCAATAACAAAACACCACTGGATTAGATCAAGCAAACTGTTGCTCTCAATCATCCCTCTCCAGGTAACTCCAATGAGACTTCAATGTGAGCATTGAAATGTCTATAGAGACACATTGCACCCAACCACAGTGCCTGCACCCATATGTGGTGGATCCACAGGGTGGCAAAACTATGTTATTTTTGTGTGCTGTGCCCAAACAGGCCCCATGGACCCAGGGCTGGATCCAATGGTGGGCCACAATTTCAGGTTAACCAGCCCCAAGAACTCCATTCCATGAGGTTTTTTAAATTGTTCTTTAACAAATAATAAAGGTGCCCATACCAAATATTACAATAAAGCTTGTTCAAAATGTACAAACTCTATTTTTGCTGTATTTTCATGTATGTTTGTACATTTCCATATAGACCTATTTTCCATTTTCCTGGCAAAATCTGAAGAAATGAGGGGTTGCTCAAGATGTGTGTGTGTGTGTGTGTGTGTCCTTTCTCGTCCATCTGTCAACTATTTCAGCCTTGTGTGATAATGTAAGAGCTCTTGATCCTGATCAGCTGCTTCTCTCAGTCTGTCAGGTTGTCCCAGAGCATCAGCCAACAAGAAAAGAACCAAGTTCCCTGGAGATGAGTATATCACTGCAAAGTTCAGAGCCAGTGATGGTAAGAAACAGTGATGTTTCCTCTCTGCTCAAAATTATGCCTGTGTTACATTTATTTTTGCTCCTATACTTCCCAGTGAGAGTTAAATGTAATTTATATAGCACCAAAGTGAAACAACAGTTGCCCCAAGGTTTATATTCTAAAGACACTACAATAATAGAGCGAAAACCCCAACAATCAGATTATAATCAAATAGTTTAAATGCTGAGTGTAATCCAAATAACAGCCTACCAAAGCAGGACTATTAGTTGTCTTCACATTCATTTTGCTAATAGTGAATTTCTGATCTTGCTCAGTGCTGGACAATGATGAAGATATCAAGCAGCTCAATAAGGAAATCAACGAGCTGAATGAGTCCAACTCAGAGATGGAGGCCGACATGATAAACCTGCACACTCAGGTGAGTGCAGCTTTTCAGTCACTGCACTGCCAGCAGGACGCCATGTTCTATTCCAGATATTGCCATGTGACATTACACCCAGGTATGGTGTATTGGTCAGTCTTCCTATGCAGCTACCAACACTGGTAAAACATTCAACTCCATAACAATCAAGGAAACATCATAATTTATACAGTCCAAGTTCTTAAAAAGTTGAGCCACAGTGTAAAACATTTAAAAAAATGCAAAGATCTGCAAATTTCACAGATCTGAACACAGAAAATATATCAGATGTTTAAGCTGAAACATTTTACTATGCAAAGGCTGGAAAATTAATTATTACTAAAAAAAAACAGTTGGAGGAACATTTTGCACTTAATTTGAATAACTGGCAACAGGTTGGTAACATAACTGGGTGTAGTCAGAGCATCTTAGATAGACAGTATCACCTTCTGCAAAAATCTGTTTTCAATTATGGAACAATTTCAGAATAATGTTCCTCTGTGTAAAATTGCAAATCTTTGAATATGTCATCATCTATATGTGAAAGACTAGGACCCACACAGCGTTCTGTAACTGTTTGGTTAGTTTTTATTTAACATTTATGGCACACACAATGCTTTCCATTCTGCACCTCTGAACTCTCCTTGGCCAGCTATTCAGCTGGCTTCACTCCACTCTCTACCGCCAGTCCCCCGGTGTCACTAAAGGAAAAGGGTTCATTAGTATAATTCCCTCCACCTGGCCCTCAAACTCCCTGAGACTGCCCCACCTCCAGCTGAACCGTGAGCCCCACCTGCCTCAGGGACTCCAGGACCGTGGCCACCCATCGCACATTCTTCGCCCAGGTGTTACTGAGGATGATCACAGTAACACCACAGTACTATGTATGGAGCTCTGAACAAGCCGAACAGAAGTGTGATGAATTGGTACAAACTGTACGGAGTGGACAATACTGTCTTTTCCTTGGATTCTGCAGACAAGGGAATCTGCCAGTAGCTCTTGGTTAAATCCAGTGTCATGAAAAATTACACTGGCCTGCCTAACCAATCCAGGAGCTCGTCGACCCAGGACATGGGGTAGGCATCAAGCCAGGACACTTCGTTCCCCTTGCAGTAGTAGACACAGAACCGTATAGACCCATCTTTCTTCACAACCAGAACTATGGGACTACACCAAGCACTGTGCAACTGTTCTATCATTCCCATTTTCAGCATTTCAGCCAATTCTTTCTGAACAATTTGTTGCTTATGTTCAGGCAACCTGTAGGGCCGTGAATGCACCATCACCCCAGGCTGCGTTTCGAAATGGTGCTCTATGAGAGTCGTACAGCTAGGCAGCGGGGAGAACAATTTGCAAAACGCTGTTGCGATGCAACATTTTCTGGGACTGTGTGAGATTGTTATCACAATGGAGGGAAGCGGGAATGGTGGAATTTGGCACCTCCAGCTCCAACTCATCTCTCTCCTTTACCAGGCTCACCAGAGAATCAGTTTCAGCCTCTCTCCACGCTTTAAGGAGGTTGAGGTGATAAGTACGAGTTGCGCCTCCCCTGTTCGACCGTATCACTTTATAGTCAACGTCCCCTACTCACCGTGTGACCATGAAGGGTCCTTGCCACTTGGCGAGTAATTTCAAGTGAGAAGAAGGAAGTAAAAACAAGTACTTTATCTCCAGGTGAAAATTTGCCAAAGTCTAGCCCCTCTGTTGTACAGGCATTGCTGCCGCTCCTGGGCCTGGTGCATATTCTCTCAAAATGATCATATTAAAGTATGCAGCTTTGCTCACAGGTCCAGGACATACTGAATCTCATTTTTAGCAGGACTCGGACTTTCCTCCCAGTTTTATTTAATTAGGTTGACCAGCCCTGTAGCTTCCTGCCGAACAGTAACTCAAAGGGAGAAAATTCCATGGAGGCCTGGGGCACCTCCCACACTACAAACAACAGAGGGTCTAACCAGCGATCCCAGCTATGTTAATTTCCATGAATGAACTTAGGAATCATGGATTTTACAGTCTGAGATGACCTGAAACAGCGCCTGCGACACTGTCATTGCAGTGCGCAGTGGCGCTACTTCTGGGTAGCACGTTGCATAAACCACTAGAACTAAGACAAAGTTATAACTGCATACACTCCGGTGAAATGGCCGAATCCATGCCAACGGACTCAAACGGGACCTCCATTAATGGCAGTGGATGCAAAGGCGCTTTTGGGATGGCCGGCTGGTTAACCAGCTGACATTCCAGGCAGGACGCACACCATCAGCGCACATCCGCTAGGGTACGATAAAACTGGTTAATTTCTCGCTCCAGCGTTTTATCATATCCTATATGCCCTGCCATGGGGTTATTATGAGCCACCTGGAAAATCATCAATTACTATCACCTGGTCAAAGGCTGAGCAGAGAGTGTCGTCACAGGACTGCTCCAGTGGAAAAACTTCCATGTGGCGAATCACCGGACCGTATTCTCTCCCTGCGCCCCCCCTTCCCCCTTTTTTAATTAATCCATGCAAAATTCACTTATATGACTGTTGAGAAAACAATGGAATGTCTTACCTTATCAAGAATTCTTTTTCCAAGAGGTACATTTACCAAAGCCTGGGTTGTTTCTTCTGTCCTGTTTTGGTTTATGAGTAACGTAGGTGAATGAGCTGAATACCACAGTTCAGTCTGTTGTGTGTATGGGTGTCCAGGTATTTGTACTCCTCCACCACATCACATCGGAGCTTAGAGTGTGTTATACTTTTGTCAAGATAATACACACTGTAGCCGATGTGTATCTACAGTTATCAGAAAGAAGCCATAACCAAGATACATGGATTATTCCTTTTTATAACTTCAGGTCAATACAGGTCTGCTAGTTATATGACGTACAATGCTGTGAAGTCACACCCTGTTAAGTTCTAAATTCATGTAAGACTTCCAGAGTACTCTGATGACACTGAGAAGGACATCTCCAATTTAATAGTAAATTTTACATGGACTGATTCTTACATAGTGCTTTTCTACTCTCCCAGAGTACTCAAAGCGCTTTATACAACATGACATTCACCCATTTACACAAGCATACTTACTAACTACCATTCACACACATTCTTGCTCTGATGAATGCAATTTTATTTAGAGCAACTTGGGGTTAATGTCTTGCCCAAGGATATTTGGCGTGCAGACTAGGGGGAGCCAGGGATCAAAACACCAACTTTCCAATCAGTAGATGACCTGCTCTGCCTCCTGAGCTACAGCCACCGCATTTTCTGTTCTTTAGATTACTTATTGACATCATAGTTGGGAAAACGTCCAAACAAACACATGACCTCTCTTTTTTTTTTTTTTTTTTTTTTTTTAACCTGTCCCGTTTGGTTCTTTTGCCATCAGAATTATTGTCTAAAGGCGAAGAAAGATGCCCAACGGATTTACTTTACCAAATGGACCATCCCACCCTTGCCGTAATGGTCCATTTGATTCACCTTTTATTGTTTATTTTATTTTCACTTGCTGAATACGGGACAGACTTGACTGGTGGAAAGAAGGGGGAGAAAGAAAGAGGGGTGAAAAAAAAAAAAAAAAAAAAAAACCTGAGAAGAGGGACGGGGAAAAAGGGCAAAAAACAAAAACCAACAGAATAAGCAGACAAAAAATACATATATCGATCACCTGGATCACCTGTTGAGAAAGAAAAAAGAAAGCAAGCAGAAGAAAACGAGAGTAATAAACAAGATCACAATGATATATGGGAATATGACAGTAAATACTAAATATTAAACATTATTGTGCAGCACGTGAGATCGACAGCGCAGTGTGTGCTTTGAGGTAGGAGCCAAAAAGGGTGTAGTTTGTGTGTGATCACCTGTGTGTGCACCTGTGAGCATGAACGCGCTTGTTTTTAAAAGGTTCCTTCATGTAATGATCTGCTAGAGGGTGTGGGGGGCCACTGCCCCGACCTCCAGGGCATGAAGCAGGTATGGAGGAGATCGAAACTCCAGACATCCAGAGGCCCCCAGAACACAAGAGACCAAGGAAGACCAACAGAGGGGCAGCCGTGCCACTATCCCAGAAGAGCTGAGGAGAGTCCCAGATGAGGGGTCACTCAGCAGCCGCGGAGCAGAAGCCGGGGGGGGCTGCAGTGACGTGCCCGTGAGCTCCGCCGGCAGCCAGCTGTGCCTGAGTGACCGAGCCCCGGGCCGAGAGGCCAAGGGCACCCCATCCCCGAAGTGGCCCGAGCGAGCCCCAGGCTCCATGCCCCGATAAGCAGCCGCCAAGGAGTGAGCCGGTGGGTACCTGGGCGCCCACCCCCGGACACAAAGAACCACCAACGCACCGATGTCTGAGGGCGTCTGCCACCGGCAGGGGAAGTGGTGGGGGAGATGGGCCTCCAAACCTTGGAGGGCCTGAGATGTCCCCAGAGAGGTGGCATCTGATACCCAACCTGACATATAGACACAGACAAACAGGCACACACAGATACAAACATCTATTCCCACCCTCATGCTCTCATATACAATTACTCAACACTCACCCAACGTGGAGACAGACATGAAGAGACGCTGTACACACAATCACACTCCCCAAGCGTACTCTAAGCCCCGGGTCTAGGTACCCTTGCCCCTGGAGGGGGAAACTGCGCCCAGACCCAGGTGGTGTTACCCTTTTCCCTGCGGTGGGGAGAAGCAGACCGCCCCGACTCCGCAGCAGCAGGGAGGCCCCACATTCCAGACCCCAGTCGGACGGCCAACTCCTCCTCCTAGCCCCCCCGCTCCAGCAGGCCGCAGAGAACGGGGGTGTAGGAAGACTCCAAACCTCCCTCCACCCGCTCATATGTAGTGTTGATGCATGTGTGTTCTAAGGTGCATTTAAAACCCAGGAGGGCATGGAGCTACCTGCCAGAGCAGCAGGTAAGCGTATAGCCCCTCCTGCTAGCCCTCAATGTCTACGTGTATTTAAAATTGAGAGGTGGGCAACGACGCCAGGGGTGAAGTGTACACCCTGATGGTAATTTGGCATCCGTGTAGCGTGCCCACCCCCAAGATCCTATATGTATGTGTAATGAAAGTGTGAGTAATGTGAATGTCTAAGTTGTGGGATAAAATTGAGGCAGAGGCAGCCAGAAGGGGACAGAGGGGGGGGATGTCTCCTCTGCACCCTGGTGACACACCCCTACCCCAAGGCCCTGCATGTGTGGGTGATTGTGGTGGAGCGGGAAGAGGGAGGCAGCTGGAGATGGAGAGGGAAGGAAGGGAGGGGCAAGTGACCCCTCCCTGGGGCCAGCTCCCCCGCTGACCCCAGTAGGCATCCCCATACTCTGCAACCCGCCAGGGTAAGGGGGCCCAGGCCCATCCAGACCGGGGCCCAGTGCAGCAACGCCGCCCGGCCCACAGAGCCCGGGACAGTCCACCTGACCCCACCACAGAGAAAACTGCACCCACCCCATCATCCACTCATCTTCCAGACTACACAAGACAATAGACGCCCAGGCTGAGATCTTCCTCCACCTCTCCTGTATCTCCCCCTCCTGCAGAGAGAGTTCCTGAAGAGAGGAAATCTCCTGCAGGATTTGACAACCTCCCCCACCAGTTGAAGAGCCCCCCAGGTGGTTCGATGCACAAGCGGCACCCTGCGCCAGGACTGGGCCCCCATACACCCACCCGCCCACAACCCCGGCAACACACCAACCAGGACCCAAGCCCCTGAGGCTTGGCCAGGGCCCCAGCCCAGAGACGGAGTGCCCCCAGAACCTCACGCCCATCCCGGACCCACCCAGGGGCAGCCAGAGATGCTTTTTTTGATACTTAATGGATCGGATTACATTTTTTATTTTTCGCCGATATCCGATCCAGTAATTTAGGTCAGTATCGGACCGATACCGATACGTAATATCGGATCGGTCCATCTCTAGTTTTTACACATGCATGTTGAAAGGGCAAAAATATTCTTGAGGCGCCATTAATAATATTATTAAAATATTATTAAAATTGAGGGTTATTATACACTTTAAATAGAGCAAAGCTGCATTTTGATAAAAGTTAAGGTCTCCAAAGCATTCTGTTCAGTTTGTTTGCTTGATTATGCTTTAAAGGCATCAAAATGCATAGTGGGATTAGTATACAAGTAAAAACTGTGACAAGGATTGGTACAGAACAGATAAACATAAGCAGTCACTTAGCAGGTGATGAATTTGTGTGGTCTGCACTACTTCTTTGATTGGGTGACAGGAGTTGAAAATAACTGGATGAGAGAACCATGGGGAGGTCCCTGCATAATTTCAAGAAAACTCTGTTTTAAACGCCATCACAGCTCACACTGAGCACCAGAAAAGTGTCTTTGAACGCCGCTTTTCCCGGCACCCACAAAACAGGCACTGGCGAGGGTGACTTCCAGGCTCGCCTGTCTATGGCAGCGGACCCAGTTTCACTGTCTGTAAACACATTTCCAGTTCAACCAACAAAGAAGCTATGAATATGCTGTGAATAACATATGGGTTTATGAGATCTGCCAGTCATTGCATTCTGTTTTTATTTCTATTTTACAAGCATCCCAGTAGTTTTGGAATTGGGTTTGTAGTTGTCGAGCTGTTGGTGCTACTTCAAGAATGTGTTGCGTCCCACTCTGCTTTAGATTTCTTCTATGGAGAAGAACCTGAAGAGCATGGAGGAGGAGAATAAACAGATAGAAGAAAGGAATGAGGCCTTGTTCCTGGAGCTATCTGGCCTTAGTCAGGCTTTGATCCGCAGCCTAGCCAACATCAGCCTGCCTACCATGGTAAGCGTACAGTTTTTTGGTTTGCTTTTTAAGAAAAGAAACCTCAGCATCTTCCTCATTTCAGCAGCTTTAAACATTTCACTTGAAATTCAACTTGGGTTCAACCTATTGAAGACTTTAGCCTGAAAAGATTTATAGAGTAAGATCAAATAGCCTTTCTTTCATTTTTTCCAAATTAGCATTTTTGTCAGTAAGCAACCCTGTGCGATGGATGTTTTTCACAGCATAGCTTCACAGTACAACAGAACAGTCAGCCTAAAGCAGCTGATAACTTAAACCCCATGCAACTGTCTCTCTCAAAGAAAACTAATGATAGCATACATTTAAGAGAAAACACATCTGAGTAGTATTGTGTACTAGCACTGTTTTGGGTGTTAAACCTTTTCATTTTCTTGACGTGCATGTCTTTAGCAGGAGCCACTATCAGAGCAGAACTTTGACAGCTATGTGGACACCCTGACCCACATGTTTACCAACAAAGACTGCTACCAGAACCCCGAGAACCGGGCTCTGCTAGAGTCCATCAATCAGGCAGTAAAGGGCATCGAGGTGTAAGCGAAACTGGATGACGGCGGGTGGCAGGGCATCATGGTGACGCCACCAATCTTTTTTTTCCAAACCCTTTAGATACTCTGTGTCATGAGTTCTTCTCATTGGAGTTTTGTCCTCTGTTCTTTGCATTTGTTTCCTGTTTGCATGTTGCTTTATAAAGGTGTGAGCGTGAACAGATGTGTGGATGTAAAGCGTGTCGAGGCACACTGAAAGCAAACTGTTGCCATGAGCAAGGGCACCTCAAGGTATACACAGAAAGGCACAGAGAGTACAGAACAAAGGAGTGCAGTATCCCGCCTGAGCTGAGCAGATTCTTAGTTAGTGAACATTTCTCATCTCCACTCAATAATGTTGATAGTATTCTATATGAGCATAGTGATGTTGCACTTCCAGGACTAGTTTGTAGATTCATTGTTACTATTGCTGTGTATCTATTTAAGTCGACTGCAAATGTTGGTTTAATAACTTATTTATTCATGTCTGCGGTAATATTTTTATGTTGACTATTTATTATTCATTATTGATTTTATTTTATTTCAAAGTGCTACCTGAGAAGATTTTAACTGGAAACTAAGAGAAAGGAGTCATTTCCTCTGTACCGCTTAACAAAGAGGAAATATTTTAAGATATCAACTATGAATTGTTTTATATATCTTATTATTTATTTAAAACACTGGGATCTTTTTAAGTGCAAATATTTTGTAACAGAAAGTTTTTTAATAATTTTCTAAAAAATCTTTTGTGCTTCTGTTTATATGAGTTTTCTTTTTTTCCACAAGCTATTTTGAGTACATTGCAATACACTGGGAAAATTGAGCTGCACATATTTCAGTATTTATCTGGTAATGACGAACAAAGTGATGGTGAATATTTATTTTGTACTGTCTATGTGTTAACGATGGCTGTGTATGGATTAGTCTTTATGTTTGCTCTTGAAATAAAGGTCAACCCAAAATGAATATGGACTGGACTGAGTGTATACGTGCATTGATTCAAACCATTACTCAGTAGTATTATTATTATAAATGCATACGCTTCAGTATGTTAAGTAAAACAGCCTTTTACTGCTAAAACCTCTTAAAGGTTCTGGAAAACCATAATCAGCGTTAGAACCGACTGTGTGGTCAAGGTTTTGTGTAATTCTAGTATATGTCTGTGAAGGTTCTCAGTCATCCAGGTCATTGTAGTCTAGGAAAAGAAGAAAGAAAAGCGTCTGGACTTCTTAGTTGCTTGAAGACGTTTCAGCTCTCATCCGAGAAGCTTCTTCAGTTCTAAGGTCAAATGGTGGAGAGTCCCAGATTTAAGCCCTATGGGAGTATCCCCCAAGATACTCCCAAGGGGGCCTTTGGAGAGACCAAACATCCACTTCATAATTGACACAACATAGAAGAGCCACCTCGATGGGACAAGACTCGGTGGTCAATCTGCATCTAAAGGACAAAGGTCACTCTTTCAAGGACGCCAATGTTCATATTTTGGACAGAGAAAACATTTCGTGTGAAAGAAGCCATCTATGTCCACTGTGAACGACCATCTTTGAACAGAGGGGGCAGCTTACGACACAGTTTGCCATCTCTCTCTCGTGTGATTAGTAGAGGATCAATAGGGGGTCCACGACCCTCTTGGGGACACTCCCATAGGGCTTAAATCTGGGACTTTCCAACATTTGACCTTAGAACTGAAGAAGCTTCTCGGATGAGAGCTGAAACGTCTTCAAGCAACTAAAAAGTCCAGACGCTTTTCTTTCCAAGCTCCTTAGACTAATTCTAGTATACTTCCAATATTCTCTTGTATTCAGTTCAGTTTATTTTTATTCATACATTATCACTTCACAACAACCGTCACCTCAAGGTGCTTTATACTATATACAATATAAGAGAGAAACCCCAACAATCAGAAAAACTGAGCAGTACTTTGTAACAATGGGAAGGAATAACTGTGTTTTTTATTGTTGTTTTATTTGAACAAGAACAGACTTTCTGCAGAACCAGACTCAAAGAGGGGCAGCCTTTCACTACTTTGGTGGGTCAAGAGAAAAACAAAATGAAAGAGATGCAAGACCAAAACACAATGGGAGAGAGGAGACAAACATTAATGACGACATTCATAACCATCAGGATTAAATAGAGATGAAAGGAGAAAAAATGTTCAACGCAACAAGGAAAGTCCACCACAGTCCCTGTGCGTATAGCATAACCAAGTGACTTTCAAAGTAGAGATGGTTTCAGCCAACACCAAACTGGGAGCCTGATAGCTGAAGGTTCTGCCTCACATTCTGCTTTTAGAAAGCAAGTGCTCTGTTGGGGTGATACAGTACTAAAAGGTCTTTAGGATATCAGGTGTCATCATATCCTACGAAAGAAGAATTTTAAATTTTATTCTAGATACAAAAACCCGACCCCATGGGATCACAAGCTAGTGTCCTATTGGTCCCAATCCTCAGGTAAATTGCGTCAGGAACACTATCTGGAATAAAATCCAAATCAAACATACAGATCCATCTCATATAAATTTTATTTATATAGCACCAAATCACAACAACAGTTGCCTCGCGGTGCTTTATATTGTAAGATAAAGACCCTACAATAACAATACTAGAGAAGACAACAATCAAACGGCCCCCAGTAAGAAAGCACTTGTCAACAGTGCGATGAAAAAAAACTCCCCTTTAAACAGGAAAAAAAAACCTTTTAGAGAATGTGGCTCAGGGAGGGGCAAACTTTTGCTGTGACTGGTTGGGAGTGCAGGACCGAAGACAGGACAAAGACACACAGTGAAAGAACCAGAGATTAATAATAACTAATAATTCAATACAGAGTGGTGTACAAAGACATGGTGAGTGAAGAAAAAACACTCAGTGCATGATGGGAAACCCCAGCAGCCACAGCACAACTACGGGAGGATTCAAGGTCACCTGTTGCAGCCTTAACTACATACTATAGTCTGTTTCATTAGACATAATGATTCCAGGTCTTTGACTTTGAAACATGCCTTGAACATGTGTCCTGGATAGTGTGGATAATGTGCAGAGCAAAGAAAACATACACTGTTCTCTCATAACATTTCTAATAACACTACCTTAGGGGCCATGTACAGTGTAGAAAGTACATTATACAGATCCCAGCACAGAACGGTGTAGAAATCCATCACCAACTCTGGAGTATGAAGCAGACTCCTTGGTTATCCTTTAGCTACTGAAATGTGTGTATAGCTATTTATACTGGTACAGCCTGACTGACATTTATCAGTTTCTGTGCCTACAATGTTTTTATGTGAAAAAACAAACAAACAAACAACCAAAAAAAAAAAACCACAATACAAAAATAAATACAAATTCTGTCTCATATCACCATTCAGCTCTGACACTTCAGGACACAGGGTCCCATTTCATGCTGGCAGCAGATCCTTAGGGTGCAGTTGGTTAAGAGGTGGCGCATCCGGTCTCTGCCTTGTTCCGGCACATCCCGTGGATACCCTGAAATCATTGTGTTCTTCCAGCCAGTCCTGTGCTGCTCCTGCCACGTGGCAGGTGCAGAATTTTAACACAATCCCCATTGCTGGTAAAAACTCTGAAAGTTATCAAGGAATCAAATTTTAACAGCACATAATGTTCACTTTGTTAATTCCTGTAACTACAAACTAGAGCTCAACGGAATCATAAAATGAGTCAAAAAAAACAAACTGGTAATACAATGTCATTTACTCATTTTAATGGTTAAAAAAATACTTCTTTGCGCAGAGACAACAGTAATTCCCCGTTGACTGACAAACGGGATCAAAAAAATGATGGCCACCAAATGATAACAGGTGGAGCAAGATAAGATGAGGTAAATGTTTTTGAGGAGAAAAAAAAAGGCACAATTTACAATCAATCATGCCCCAATGCACAATGATGATGATAATAATAATAATAATAATAATAATAATAATAATAATAATTAATAATAATAACAACAACAACAACAACAATAATAATCATCAGTACAGCTCAAACAAAAACAGGAAATCTGCAACAATACAGACCAGTCATATTTTACAAGGCAAATGTTGACCATCAGGCTTCTCCTGTGTTCTCTACCATACTTAAGTTTCTGGCAACACTTTGAAAGCTGTGGCCCTGCTGCTCACACTATACAAACAGCAGTTCTACAGTGCACTGAAACTTCAGCATACTATCTGACCACCAGACATGACACACAGAGTTTGGAGGGCCCAATGCAATCATCATGGCAGAAGGCACCACAGCCTTGGCACATGATCATGGCCTTGAGGCGGCACGAGCACTTGAGTGCCACTTCCTCTGCTGTACTGTCAGTAAAGGCCTGAATGCTGAGGGTAGTCTGGCTGGGACCCAAGCGGGGGTGCAGCTGCAGCACACTGTCTGCCATGCTCCGGGAAAAACTGCTGTTGTCCATCACTGAGACATTGGCTGTGTAGCTTACCCCTCCAACACCTCCACCTTGCTTGGGGAGCTTCCCATAAAGATGGAAGGGAAGGGAGGGAGCGGAGGGTGAGGGAGAACAGGAGGAAGAGGGAGACGCAGAGGAGTAGGGAGCTTTGCTGTGATCTTTCTTTGCCATCCTGGCCAAAGTAAACTCCATGTTGATGAGTCCCTCTATCGCCCCACCGCTTAGATAGCCATCGACAGAGTTCCCAGGTTCCTTTTTGGTAACACTTAAGGGTACACTGAGTGAGGATTTGGCAATAGCTTGACAAGAGGGTCGTGCACCAACTTCATTCTTTACAGTGGGTGCAGGAGACGGGGGTTGTTGCTGAGACTGGGGAAGCTGAGATTGTGGGGGACGCCAGTTAATCTTAATAGAAGGTATCACCTCTGTTGGGCAGGTGTCTGCGTGAGGAGGAGAGGGTCCATTGCACATGGTCCTATGGGCTGACTGAGGTCTGTCGGGAATGGCTCCCTGGGAAGGCTGCTGACCATGAGACTCTTTGATAACTGCAGATTCCACAGCAGACCCAGACATGAGGTCTTGCTTACTTCTGGAGGACAAGGAACCGGTGGAGGAGGGTGGCAGAGGGGTGATGACTGGAACAGCTCCAGGGGCCTGGGGGGACTGATACTGTGGTACAGCTGGGGCTTCGATCAGACAGGAAATTGGGCGGGATGTTGGAGACTTATGGATCTGGACTGGAGTATTCAGCTCTGGGCTTGAAGATTTTGCTGAGACCTCAGGCCTGTTACGAGTCCCTGGGATTCTTGCTGCTGGTGGCCTGGGTAGGGTTCCTGGTAATCGGCTAATCTCCAGTCTGTTGGCAGAGTGTAAGGGTAGAACTTTTTCAAGAGGCAGGCTGCCCTGAAGTAACTGTGTGACCAAAGGGTTGTTGGCCTCCACACTGGACACAAGTCTGACTGAACTGGCCAGTCTTTTGGAGGCAGTTGCAGCATTTGAGTGAGTGACAGAAGACTTTAAAGCTCCACGACACTCCTCTTCAGAGCTCAGTCTGGTGGCTCTAGAGTCATCTCCAGATTCAGTTTTAACAACAGTTGTGTCCCTTAGCCCTTGTGGCAGGGGTGCAGACAGAGCATTGGAGTCTTGTGAATGGATACGGCTGTGTTGTGGCTGAGTCATGCTGCTGGGGAAGCAAGGCTGAATGACGGTCTGGCCGTGGCGGCTAGTCATGTGGGTCTGGATGACCGGTTGTTGGTTCTGAGGAGGGCTACAAATCACCAGTTGGCCATTTCTCTGAGTGTTCAATTGAGGACACCATTCGTGGCCAGGCTGCTGCTGCTCTTCCTCCTGGCTTTCATTCTCACAGTCTGAAGCGGTATCTGTTGAGTCGCTATATGTGCCAGCCTCATCTTTCTCAGCACTAGAGGAATCCACATGTTGGGGTGAAGATCCATCTGATCGCTGTCTCTCAGTGGCTGTATGGGAGAATGCCTCCTGGGGGTCAACATGGTGAGAACCATGCTGGATAACACTACCCAATCCAGCCTCCTTCCCTTGCTCCTGGTCCTTGGCATGACAAGAACTGGCCAGCGTCTGAATAACATCTACACCCTGAGCCCCAAACCTCGGAAGAGAATCTGGGATAGAGGTTTGTGCCAATGAAGGTTTTTCACAACCAACGGTTGGGCTCTCTGTGGGGGCACTGGCACCAGTTTCAACTACCTGGCTTTCTCTGGCAGACTGCATGGCTGGTGACTCAGACACATCAGGATCTGAAGAAAGTGAGGCAGCCCCATCTGTGAGTCCGTTGGAGGAGCTCTGGATACTAGCTGTGGTTGCTTCAATTAACTCTCCATCTGTCCCCCCAACTGCTTCCTCTTGCTGAGGACTTGGCGTCTGTGGGGGCTCCAAGGACATGGAGGTTGAGGTAGTGGACAATGAAGGGGAAGGCTCAGATGTAGGCTCTACATTAAGAAGCTGTAGTTGTGTTCCAGACGAATTAGTGCCTGAAGACGATCCCTGCTGTTCCATCCCACTACTTCCCCTTGTTTCATTTCCATTTTCACTTTCTTCTTCTCCACCTCCTCCTCCTCCGGGCTCGATAGGTCCTGGATGCTCTCGCGATCGTCTTCCATTGCTGCTATCCGGTAGCCCAGCACCAGGCCGCAGCCTGACCCTGGCCGGGCTTGTCCCGTCGGCAGAGGCTGCAACAGCAGCAGCGGCCTCGCGCTGGGCACGGGCTTGTTGTGCACGGGCTTTGATGTCCGCCAAGGTGCGCGCACCCCCTGTCCCCGACCGGCGCGAGCCTTCGCCGGGCGGCACGATCCGGGGACAGATCTGGTAGGTGGGGTGCCCTTTGACCCAGGGAGGTTTGATTCTGGACAGTTGAATCTAAGAAACAAACACAGGGACAGCAAGTCAAAATTTATCTGATAACAAGCAGCTATCCATTCATCTATTTAGATTACTTGTCTTTGTGCACCAAGAACTTTGTGTAACAGAAAGTAATCCTGGAGCTTTCTGGATTATTTCACTAACACTTACCCGGATAGGTGGCACCTTGGGTTCTTCTGTTGTCGGCTGCGGCTTTTCTGAACAGACACTGTCAATTGTGGTACGAAAGGACTGACGGTCGTCAAGCCGTGGCCTCTTTTCGGGGAAGCTAGAAAAGGCTTCAGTCTCATCTGGCCTTCTCTTCTGTTCTTTCAGCTGGGTGCTGGGCAGAGGGGTGGCAGCTGGACTAACAGATGGGCTGCTCTCACGGCTGCTGGTGGCAGTTCCTCCTGTGATGGAGGTGATCACAGAAGCTGTATCATCCAGGGGATCTGCAGCAACTGCAGCACTCGAGGAGGCTGAGGAGGATGAAGAAGAGTCCAGGACTCCAACAAATGTCTCCTGTCTATCAGAAGGTGAAGATGGTGAAGAAACAGGTGAAGAGGCAGATGAAGAGGAGGAGGAGGAGGACGAGGATGGAGAAGTGGTGGAAGCCAACACAGGTGCACTCTCTTCGGGGAGCAAACGAGCAGCGACTTCATGCTCTTCATTTGCGCTGGTTGAGGCTGGGCTGGGGCTGGGGCTGGGAGTTGGAGCAGGTGTGGGGGCTGGCAATGTGACTGGCTCTGGAATGGGAGAAGGCTTTGGTTCTGTAAAACCACTCTCATCTGGAAGCTCCACCCCACAATCAGTCTGCAGCACTACCTCTCCCTGAACAACTGTGTTTTCGGACATGGGAGAGCCAACAGAAACCGCTGAAATATCCATAGTTGCATTGGCCTCAGCTGCTTCTGCAGACGGCAGGGATGGAGTGGTCTTGCAGATGGTTCTGCGAGCCCTCCGGCGCAGGTCAGCCCGTGTGCGTCTCCTCATCCTACCATCTCGCCTCCGCCGACCTACGCTGCGTCTTTTGGGGGCACCGGTTGCCACCACAGTCACATCACTGTCTAGCACACTAGCTGCAACTTCGCTGGCATCACTCATGGTAAGCTTTAGTGACTCTTCTTGTGTTAGCCCAGACCTACAAGTACACAGCAACACAATTTAGCACACAGTGAATACCAGAGTGAACATGACATGTAGGCTATTGTAGGCTGATGTCTCAAATACATGTAACAGTATGGACAGAAATATAAACATTTTCAGTTAAAAGGATTCATCTTATACATACAAGTCTAGCAATAATACTGAAACGTGAACAATACATTAAATTTAGATTAAATGATTTGGCTCTTACTTTTGCCCATGATACTCTTCAAAAAACTTCTCCTTCCACACCTCTACCTTCTTTTCTTTCTCCATTTCCTGTCTGAAACGCACTTGCATCTCATGGGTGAACTCACCTAAACAGATCAAACACATGTAAAGGATTTAGCATTTTTAGTCAAAAAGGTGTTAGTAGTCATAGGAATGCTTCAGAAAATCTAAACTTTCTAATTCTCTAATTTTTATGGTAGTTTCATTTCAATGGAGAGAGACAGAATATGAACCAAATCCACATTGATTTGCATGTCTTCAGTGATTAAATAAGTGTGTGAATGTAAGATCCAAAATGCTCAGGCACAGAAAAAGTGTTTTATAAACAGGTGAATGAGGTATGTTGTATAAAGCAATTTCAGTGCTCCGGTATAATAAAAAAAAAAAAAAGCATTATATAAAGAGTCAATCCATGTACAATTCTCATCCTAGGGCAACTGATGACCATTTTATACTTTTTCCATTTCCAAATAATCTCAGCAACAGTTGCCACCTTCTCACCAAGCCTGCTGATGATCTTATAGTCCATTCCAGCCATGTGAATGTTTGCAATCTTGTCCATGACATCCTTTGATAGCTCTTTAGTCTTGGCCATGGTGGTGGAGAAGTTTGGAATGGAGGAAATGTATTATGTTGACATATGTGTTTTATATACATAATGAGTTGTGATCAGAAGTATCTGTAATTGAGCACACCCCCAATCTGTGTGAACCAGAATTCTGGCTGGGTTGTAGGTTAAATTGTAGTCAAATACTTCTTTCAATCAGTGACATGCAAATCAATTTCTAACTTATATATAATGTTCTCTTTCTGGATTTTGGTTCATATTGTGTCTCTCTCGATTACATTGAAACTACCATATACATTAAGAACTTTTCATTCCTTTGTAGGAGAGCAAACTTACAAATTCAGTCAATAAAGCTTTCAAATAAATTTAGAAGAGTGAACATGTGCTCAGGCGGTTTGATAGAAGACTTGTGCTGGCTTTGACGAGTACGATTATGACTGTAATAACAGTATTAAACACCACTGAAAAAGAAAAATGCTTCTTTCATTCCACCTAAGTTCATGATCTGTTGTTTTTGTGCTTGCTGTGTCAGAAGAGATGCTGCACCATAAATTGCAACTATGATAACATCATCTTCAGTGCTATTCTGTTATCAACTTTTTTCATTCAGAAAAATAGATGCTAATTGGGTTAAAAACGTCTTGCATGCCTTCCTAAATACATTTTTACAGTCCGAAAACTATATTGAAATAAATTCATTGAAGATCTTTTATCCTGTTTTCACAGTCACTAAGAAATCTCTATTTCTTTCATACTGAATACAAGAAGAAACTAACTGTGGGTGAGGATTCCTTTTAGACAGGAAGTTGTGGAATTGCAATAGGTGGGACACGGCCACTGGAGCAAACAGCAGATGGCCAAACAACTTGCCTAACAATCTTGTTTTACTGGCTCTGAGGCATTGGGCCATTGGTTATGTCAAACCCTACTGAGGAACAGTGATGAAGTCTCAGTAAAGCATGGCAGTCTGTCTATGACTGACCAGAAACTTACCATCACCCAGCCTCTCTTTCCAGCTCTGGGAGGCGTGGGTAAAAAATTCATTGTTAAGAGCTGAACTGCTCAGTCTGGCCATGCCATCAGGTCCAATCTACAACCAGAGACAAGATGACATAAGACAACAAGTCAATTGATGAGTACACAGTTGAGTGTTTGATGCTTTAAGCACTACACTAAAAACCTTTTTTTAGTACACATCCAAAATTATTGTATAAGGAATTTAAAATTGAATTATTCCAAGAATACAAAAAGTCCGTAGCAGAGCCGGCACACTGTTGTGCACTACTGAAATTCCTGCTGTACAGAAATATCTACAAGCTCAAAATTCTCTTTTTCTTCTTCCTCCCAGCAGTAAGTGTTAAAAATATCAGTTTTATTGGTTTCTCGTTTGCCCTGTGCTAGATATTGGCACATACAATATTACAGTAAACATAAACTGGAATAAAGAATAGAAAGACCGCTTACTTGTCGGTCCACCTCAGGCAGCAGCTGCAGCAACTGCTGTTGTGAGTGTACCGGGAAAGCTAAGAATGTCCGCGTATTGATGAGAGCTCTGATGTTGGTGTTGACTAGGATGGAGCCTGGCGTTTCAAAGTCTACATCCACCCCTCCCCGACTCCGCTTCATGGGACCTATTCATGACAAACCCCCGAGAAAACCTTTAACTCAAGATGATGTAGACAGATGCTGTAGTTCAGCTGCAAAGCAACAAAGTCATGCACTGTTCAGAGCACGAGCTTCTAGAAGAGTGTCCAGGTACCAGCCCTGGTGCATGACAACAAATCAACAAGTTTAAAAATGTGACTCTTCATGCATAAATTTATGACCTGTACACTGGTACAATCCAGCATATGATGGCTGGTGAATCAAACTTTGATTTTTTTTCAGTATGTTTTCCATGATTCTGTTGACAATGAGTATGAATTTCAATAATACTGATATCTCTTGGATCAGGATGGCCACTAGTCTGTATTCCAATTTTTTTTGCAACAGGTGTTCTTCTTGATTCTATGTGAGAGAATTCAAGAGAGGCTCTTACCTGAGGGGACATGCTCTCCATTCACCTTAAGAGGGGTGAGGACGACGCGAGGCATCATAACAGCTTTCTTCCTCTGCCTTCCTGACTGTAGAAAACAAATGGCAGACATATGCAGAAGTGCTGTTACTAGGGGAATAATGTAACTGTTCGCTTGTACCTGACTACTTATAAATAAATGCAGTTTATTTATTTGCCCATGAGTAAGTTGGCTAATAATGTTGGTGGAAGCCAAGAAAAGCAGTTAACGGAAAAAATAAATAATAATACTCAAACTCATAACAGAAAGAAAGACAGAAAGGCAGTAGCGGGGGGGGGGGACAACAACAACAACAATAACAAAAAACATTTTATTTAAATAAAAAACAAAACAAACAAAAACACCCCACACAATGGTGGAGAGGGGGGGAAAAGAAACTGGCTTCTTTTTTTTTTACTATAACCATGTTTACAGGCCATTCCAGTACTTATCTGTCTTATACACTCGACCAAACAGATAAAAAATTAATTGCTCTGCCCATCAAAAAGTCACCTGCGTGAATATGTCGCCTATCCTCAGTTACTGGACTGACAATTGTCGGTTGGAAGAATTTTACACATCGCACTGCATGTTATCACTGAAGGCATCAAAACTATGAATGAACACATATGGAATTATGTAGTAAACAAAAAAAGACGTTCCAATCTGCTACTGGAACTATGTGGGGCATCTATCTGGGCTCTAATCTGAGCTGCTGTTAACTTGTGATTTCTGAGGCTGGTGACTTGGATGAAGTTTCATCATAATGCTTGATGGTTTTTGCGACTGCACTTGGAGACACATTCAAGGTCTTAGCAATTTTCTGGACTGACTGACCTTCAGTTCTTAAAGTAATGATGGACTGACTTTTCTCTTTACTTAGCTGATTGGTTCTTGCCATAACATGAATTCTAACAGTTGTCAAATAGAGCTGTCAGCTGTGTACCAACCTGACTTTTGCACAACACAACTGACGGTCCCAGCCCCATTAAGAGTGCAAGAAATTCCACAAATGAACCCTGACATGGCACACCTGTGAAGTGAAACCATTTCAGGTGACTACATCATGAAGCTCACTGAGAGAAGACCGAGGGTTTGCAGCGCTGTCAACAAAGCAAAGGGCGGCTACTTTGAGGAACCTTTGCTAAAATAACTCCATATATCTTGCTTCATGTATTTGATATGATCAGTATGCATCTTCAATGTAGACGGGAGAAGTGAAGTAAAAATAAAGAAAAACCATTAAATGAGAACATGTGTTCAAACTTTTGACTGGTATGTTTCCTCGTCTAAATGGAGAATTCTTGAAATGTGTCATTTTATAGTTAATCGTTGATGTAGGACAGACTGTTCTAAAAGCTGAGTGAAAAGCCTTCAAGAGATTCAGTCGCAGCAGTGAGGCGGACTTTAGCTCTGGCACATGACATCAGTTCTATCGGCTCCCTGCTAAATGCAGAATTAAATACAAACTCTGATGATATAAATATAATCTGTCATCTCAAAAAACTAAATGATCAGGTTTGATCATAGCCCTCATAGTACTGCATCACCCCAAAAGAGCTGACAAAAATGTTGTTGTGAACTAGAACTATAGAAATAAAACTAACCTCAACTAATACAGAAAAATTATGCTCAACAGTTTTAAATGTTTTTCATTTTTAGCAAAATAAGCCAAACGGTAAATGGAGCATTTCCTATATAGAACTTTTCTATTCTAGCTGAGCGCTCTTAACACAACATGCTTCATTCACACCAACATTTTTTTTCTAGCCAACATTTACACTCTTGATAGTACCTTGGGGTTAGTATGTTGCTCAAGGGATTTGGTATGCAGACTGGAATCAAACCACCAGCCTTTTGATTAGCAGATCAACTGGTCTACCTTTTGAGCTAAATTATATACATTTCTTTTGATTCTGGTATATCAAAAATGATTCTGAAATGAATGAATTAAGTGTTGCATATCTATGTTACACACAATTAGGCAGCAGCACAGTATAAGTACCGTACAGCATGACATTGCAGACTGCTTAAAATGTCTGACTACTAAACACATCACATTTCCTTGTAGACATGGAGCCACAAATAGTGTCATGCAGGGCTCTACCTGTCTTGAGCGGCTCAGTCTGGTCTGTGCGTGCTGGGTCTGCTGTGTGTCAGTGCGACCCTGCTGTCCTGCTGACCTGCTGAGGCGAGTCTGAGGCTGGCTGCTGGGAGCCTGTAGCTCCACAGAGCAGGAGGCACTGGATGAACTCTCATCAACCGAAGCTTCAAGCCAGAGAGAAAAAAAAAAAAAAATCACTATTCCACATGTTTCTAAACAGCAGAGATAGACTTGACATTTACAAGGTGGGCATGCAGCCACAAGTAGCAAAGAACTTACATTTTTTAGGTCTTAACCAAGACCATGAAATGGCTTCTACCCAAACTCAAGCTTATTTGTGGCTTCTACCAAATATTTACAAATTTGACCTTAATCTGTATTAATGACACCATTATTGCCTTCAGTCTAGCAAATTTGTTACTTTAAAATAAATAAATAAAGTACGTAAAAGCCTCTTTGTACAGTTCTGTCAACAGCTGCATAACAGGGGCCAAGGAATCAAGTCATCTTCTCGATTTACATGGTCTGGAGTGACAGACACTCTTTATCTGCAAGGCCACATCAGACTCGGACGTCCTAATTAATTCAATGTAACGAACACATCCGAGAATATAAATGTGCTAAAATTGGTACATCTTACTGATATGCAGTTTAGTACACAGGACACTATCCTGCCATCATTTACTGTTTACCTTCTGTGTTAGTTCTCCGACTAGCAAAACACCACTGCTGAACTGGAGCTGCAAACAACTAGACTAACAGAATGACTGCATAGCATCATGAAGGAAAAGACAAAGGGATGTGGTATGCACACTAAGAGGTGACCAGCACAAGGCTTAATGTTACCATCATTGTCCACACTGGCAGCAGCAGTAGTCTCAGTGGAGTCGCAGCTCTCCTGTTCAGCGGCCTCAGTGGGACCAACCGGGGCCACGGCTGAGCCTGCTGCCGGGGTGCTGCTGCTGGAAGCTGGGGGTGTCGTACCCCCAGCCTGCTCTGATGGTGTCTCTGACTCCGAGGTTGCCTTTGTCCACTGGAGAGCGTTTTTCTACAGAGCAAAAGAGTACAGAGTAGGCGATGCCCTTCTTAAAAACAGTATTGTCTGCAGGCATAATGTACACTGTCAAATCCAACAGTGCAAAGAAGATTTTAAAAAAATCAAAACATCACGTCACTGTTTAGGAAAAAAAGTGGAGCTCTTCAGGAGCTACTGGTACAAATACTTAGTAATAAGTCAGTGACCAAGTACTTTTGTAGCAAAGACTCACCACACTGTGAATATAACCAACACAAACTGAGAGTTGCAGCAGAATTTGGGAGAATGTTATTTTGGGAATTTCTGATTCAGTACCTTGAGAGTAAAAAGACTCATTCGTCCAGGTAGCTTGAAGAAGATACTGTTCTTGACTCGATCGCCTCTCACTTGGGAATGCAGCATGGTGACCAGGCAGGCCAAAGGAGCTGTACCACTGTACACATACGTACACGTACACACACACACACACACACACACACACACACACACACACACTTATAGCTCCTGTGGCTAGATATGTCACTCCAACATTTTATACACGAATTCCACAGTTGGGTGCATCTACTCCCTTAGTATTTTTCTTTACAGTCATGTTCATTGATGCGGCTATTAAACACCTGGAACTTGTTACTATGTTGCCAGGTGTTTCTGCTCAGGAAATAAGTGGGGGGTTTTAACTAGATAACTATTGTTTTAAAATGGGGCTATATTGTTATAAATATATTAATATAATTAATACAGTCAATAATGTGGAAGAAATAATAATAACAAGAGTAATATTAATAATAATAACAATACTAATATTAATAATTAAAGCTCCAAACAGCATAAGCGAGTGCCCTTTCACCCTGGTGGGCCTTCAACCGTGACATGGTCGAGCCAACTATGCCCGCTAGGTGGTGATGGAGAAGTTTGGGAATGATTAATCTGGATGTCTTCGAGTTACAGCAGCTTCATATTTCATGGCGATTGATCGAAACTTGGTGTGTCACCATGACCAAGCCGTTTCACAAAAACCCAATTGTAAAAATGGGCATATCAACATGTTCAGAACATGACTGTCATCAATGCCTGTGAAGTTTGGGAGAAACTGTACTAGATTTTATTGAGTTTTAGCAATTTTGTGTTCCGTGGCGAAACATTGAAATGCTCCCAGGGTCACACTCTCTGACAAAAACTCAGTATGCAATGTGACCGGTTAAGCGTTAAGGAGTTGTCCTTAAAGCTTTCCTGGACAAACTTGAGGTTCCTGACATAAACCGTCTGGAAACTGTAGTCCAAAGTGTAAAAGATGTTCATGCACATTATGTTGGTACCAAACAAAAAAAAGGGTTTTAGAATTCTCAAATATTTGTGACCATTTGCTGTAACATATACAATAATATGTACTGAGCAACATACCTTCTGTTTAGATCAGCAGCAGGCCAAATCGTCCATGTAAAGAGGGGGAAAAAAAACTAAGTTATAAACACAGTGACACGTCAGCTAATATGTGATCAGTTCATTTCCTGCTAAAAACAGAATAAGAGAAATAAAAATATATAAATGCATCATCCAACTAAAAAGTTAAAATTCTGTGAATTTGTAAACCACAATGTTTCAGAAAAAACTACTACTACAATTTCAGCACCACATATAGTTCGTCATCAATCAATCAATCAGTATTTCATCTAAGATTACACTACTACTTATAAATATGGCTTTTTCAATCCGGATAAGTAATGGACAAATAGTTGTCACTGTCACACTCTCAATGCACTTTATCATCGATCCTCATCTGTTATTTGCAGCCTGTTATTATTATTATTATCAGCTTGCAAATTCTTGTGTGCGTGCATGAGTGTGCGTGTTTCTGACCTCATCTCCTTCAGTCCCTTGGTCTGGATGACATGCAGAATTTGTTTGGGAGTCATGGGTGCATCTGAAAAGTTCTCTAAAACCTGTAAAAGATTTTAAGAAAACAAACTGTCAAACACCTCTCCGTGAATCGCTACCTTATCGTGGTGGAGGGGTTTGTGTATCCCAGGGGCTATGTTGTCTGGGGGCTTTTTCCCCCTGGTAGGGTCTCCCATGGCAAATTGGTCCTGGGTGAGGGACCGACAAAGAGCAATTCAGAAGACCCTTATGAAGAGAACATCGAGGGAACAGTTTACCCTGCCCGGGATCAGGTTACCGGGGCCCCGCCCTGGAGCCAGGCCCGGGGAGGGTGCCCGAGGGCGAGCGTCTGGTGGGCACAGCCCGAAGAGGAGACATGGGCCCATCCTCCCGCAGGCCTACCACCCACAGGAGGCGCCATAGGGGTCGGGTGCATTGTGTGCCGGGAGCGGAGGCCCTGGCGGACTGATCCCCGGCTGCCAAGACTGGCAATAGGGACATGGAATGTCACCTCTCTGGTGGGGAAGGAGCCTGAGTTAGTGCGTCAGGTTGAGAGGTACCGGCTAGATATAGTCGGGCTCACCTCTACGCATGGCTTGGGCTCTGGAACCAGTCTCCTGGAGAGGGGCTGGACTCTGTCTCAGTCTGGAGTTGCCCCTGGTGAGAGGCGGCGGGCTGGGGTGGGTATTCTAATATCCCTCGGCTTGCTGCCGGTACGTTGGGGTTTTTCCCGGTGGATGAGAGGGTTTGTTCCCTGCGCCTCAGGGTCGGGGAACGGGTCCTGACTATCATCTGCGCTTATGCGCCGAGTGGGAGTTCAGAGTACCCAGCCTTCTTAGAGTCCCTGGGGAGGGGGTGCTGGAAGGTGCCCCACCTGGAGACTCTGTTGTCCTGCTGGGAGACTTCAATGCTCACGTGGGTAACGACAGCGAGACGGGGAGGGGCGTGATTGGGAGGAATGGCCTCCCTGATCTGAATCCGAGCGGTGTTTTGTTATTGGACTTCTGTGCAAATCATAGTTTGGCCATAACGAACACCTTGTTCGAACATAAGAGTGTCCATAAGTGCACGTGGCACCAGGACGCTCTAGGCTGCAGGTCGATGATCGATTTTGTAATCGTATCACCAGACCTGCGACCATACGTTCTGGACACTCGGGTAAAGCGAGGGGCTGAGCTGTCAACTGATCTCCACCTGGTGGTGAGTTGGATCAGGTGGCAGGGGAGGACGCTGGACAGACCCGGTGCACCTAAACGCATAGTGAGGGTGTGCTGGGAACGTCTAGCAGAGAGCCCAGTCCGCGAGATCTTCAACGCACACCTCCGGCAGAGCTTCAACAGAATTCCGAGGGAGACTGGGGACATTGAGCCCGAATGGACCATGTTCAGCGTCTCCATCGCCGAAGCTGCTGCATTGAGCTGCGGCCGCAAGGTGGTTGGTGCCTGCCGTGGTGGTAATCCCCGAACCAAATGGTGGACACCAGAGGTGAAGGGAGCCACCAGGCTGAAGAAGGAGTCCTATCGGGCTTGGTTAGCCTGTAGGACTCCAGAGGCAGCCGACAGGTATCGAAAGGCCAAGCGGAATGCGGCTCGGGCAGTGGCTGAAGCAAAAACTCGGGTGTGGTAGGAGTTCGGAGAGGCCATGGAAAAAGACTTTCGGACTGCCTCGAAAAGATTCTGGCAAACCGTCAGGCGTCTCAGGAGGGGAAAGCGGTGCTCTACCTGCACTGTGTATAGCGCTGGCGGAGCGCTGCTGACGTCGACTGAGAAAATTGTCAGGCGGTGGAAGGAATACTTCGAGGACCTCCTTAATCCCACTGACACGTCTTCCGAGGAGGAAGCAAAGTCTGGGGATGAGGGGAATGACCCGCCAATTTCCGGGGGCGAGGTCACTGAGGCAGTTAAACAACTCCTTGGTGGCAGAGCCCCTGGTGTTGATGAGATAGGCCCTGAGTTCCTGAAGGCTCTGGACGTTGTAGGGCTGTCCTGGTTGACACGCCTCTACAATGTTGCGTGGAGATCAGGGGCAGTACCCCTGGACTGGCAGACCGGGGTAGTGGTCCCCATCTTTAAGAAGGGAGACCGGAGGGTGTGTTTCAACTACAGGGGGATCACACTCCTCAGCCTCCCTGGGAAAGTCTATGCCAGGGTGCTGGAAAGGAGAGTTCGTCCGCTAGTCGAACCTTGGATACAGGAGGAACAATGCGGTTTTCGTCCTGATCGCAGAACACTGGACCAGCTCTTTATCCTCTCAAGGATACTTGAGGGTGCATGGGAGTTTGCCCAACCAGTCTACGTGTGTTTTGTGGACTTGGAGAAGGCATTCGACTGTGTCCCTCGGGGTGTTGCGGGAGTATGGGGTGTCTGGCCCATTGCTACGGGCCATTCGATCCCTATACAACCGTTGCAAGAGTTTGGTTCGCATTGCCGGCAATAAGTTGGACTCGTTCCCGGTGGGTGATGGGCTCCGCCAGGGCTGCCCTTTGTCACCGGTTCTGTTCATAATTTTTATGGACAGGATTTCTAGGCGCAGCCAAGTGGCGGAGGGCTTTCACTTCGGTGGCCTCAGAATCTCATCTCTGCTTTTTGCGGATGATGTGGTTCTGTTGGCTTCATCGGGTGAGGGCCTCCAGCTCGCACTGGAATGGTTCGCAGCCGAGTGTGAAGCAGCGGGAATGAGGATCAGCACCTCCAAATCTGAGGCCATGGTTCTCAGCTGGAAAAGGGTGGAGTGCCCACTCCGGGTCAGGGATGAGTTCCTGCCCCAAGTGGAGGAGTTCAAGTTTCTCGGGGTCTTATTCGCGAGTGATGGGAGAAGGGAGCCGGAGATCGACAGACGGATTGGTGCTGCGGCTGCAGTGATGCGGACGCTGCACCGGTCCGTCGTGGTGAAGAGGGAGCTGAGTGTAAAAGCGAAGCCCTCAATTTACCGGTCGATCTACGTCCCTACCCTCACCTATGGCCACGAGCTGTGGGTAGTGACCGAAAGAACGAGATCGCGGATACAAGCGGCAGAAATGAGCTTCCTCCGAAGGGTGGCTGGCCTCTCCCTTAGAGATAGGGTGAGAAGTTCGGCCATCCGGGAGGGGCTCAGAGTAGAGCCGCTGCTCCTCCACATTGAAAGGAGCCAGTTGAGGTGGTTCGGGCATCTGACAAGGATGCCTCCTGGGCGCCTCCTGGGTGAGGTGTTCCAGGCATGTCCCACCGGGAGGAGGCCCCGGGGCAGACCCAGGACACGCTGGAGAGATTATATCTCTCGGCTGGCCTGGGAACGCCTTGGTGTTCCCCCGGATAAGCTGGAGGAGGTGGCTGGGGAGAGGGAGGTCTGGGCTTCTCTGCTTAGGCTGCTGCCCCCGCGACCCGGCCTCGGATAAAGCAGATGAAGATGAATGGATGGATGAAACTGTCAAACACTCCACTAATAAAATACCTAAATACAAGGTTAGCATTATTATATGGACTTCAGCTTACAATATAAAAGGTCTTGAGGTGACTGTTGTTGTGATTTGCCATTATATAAATAAAATTATTTTATGTTGTATAATTTTGTGCATTAAACACCAGAAAATGAAATTCAGATTTATTCCGTCATGCTGCAAAACAAAACAGGTAAAATAACACAAAAAGATATTTTGGGTGCAATTTACATTACAGTCAAAGGAATTTGCAAAGAAAAGCGTCTGGACTTCTTTGAGTTGCTTGAAGACGTTTCACCTCTCATCCGAGAAGCTTCTTCAGTTCTAAGGTCAAATGGCCGAGAGTCCCAGATTTAAACCCAGTGGGAGTATCCCCCCAAAGAGGGACAAAGGACCCCCTGGTGATCCTCTAATCACAGGATCACCAGGATCACGTTTCACCTTCTCGGATGAGAGGTGAAACGTCTTCAAGCAACTCAAAGAAGTCCAGACGCTTTTCTTTGCAAATTCCTTTGACTACGATGACCTGGATGACTGAGAACCTTCACAGACACAATTTACATTACATATAAATACTTTTTATTACACAGACACACACGTATGTAAAGTTAAGAAAAGCATCCTAAAGTTTTTTTTATATCAAGTATGCTCATTTCTGAGCTTTTCAATGATCAGGGTACAAATGTACAAAAAGACTACTGAGGGTTTTTTGCCATACTGATGCCAAGGAACCTAAACCTGTTTACACAAGTTTTAATTTAAGTGAAGTCAAGAGCAACTGCCTAAGAAGTAAGGCAATTAGCTTTGACATAATGGGTTAAACGTAGCTGAACTGAGGAGAAAGAGTCCAGGGTGTGGACAACTAATTCAAGCAAATAAAGAAGGAAATCCAGAGTCAAATACTTTTAGGTCTAAGCAGCAGAGCTGAGTAGATGAAGCTGCAGACTGAGGCGGAGCAGCGTGGATTCTGACAAAATGGACACTCCTAGATGTTTTAGTGTTAAAGGAGTATAGCACACGAAAGTGGTCATGTTGTACTAGAGAAAGAGATTTCCTATATTGAGCATGCAATTCTGTCATGTAGCCTTCGTGTTGCTAGGATGTTGGTCAATTTGTAGTTATTCGTTCAAAATTATTCAAAACTAAAGATTTAAGTAGACCAATTAAATCGCAGCTAACCGTGAGGCTTGTGAGAAAAAAAATTCATGAAAAAGGGAACAGATGATGAGCTCCAAACGATCACTTAAAAGTCTAGACTGCCTCCACACACAGCACCTGTGCCCTCCAGAAACTTAGACAAATCCTCATTTGACTCTGAAAATGTGATCAATTCAGAAATTTGACCAAGATGACGCACGTAGTGAACATTTTGTAGATGAAAAAGATTATCACAGAGAACAGTAACATATAATTTTTATAAAGGTTTTAAATTTAAATGCACTGACACAACTAGACAGCTGCACTGTCTTTGGGTTCTTAGAAAGGGAAAAAACAAAAATGAAATCATAAGATTAATGTGTTGAGTAATTAATCAAAATAGTGACAATTGATCCTTGTTTTTTTTGGCTTTCTGTACCCAGAACGTTTTGCTTCTGTCTATTACATGAACTAAAAACATGTTTCCAGCTTCCAGGAAGTGGAAATGAAACGACACTCTAAAAATATATATTTTTTGGAAAACTAAAGTTCCCTAAAAAGTTGTATAATTTCGATTAATAAAAAGATGTTTCCCATCAAACCTCTAATAATACAATGGTCAGTTCAGAGCTTTATTTTTCCCCTTTGTAAATCTGATGAATTGAAATGGAACGGCTGACACACGATTAGTATCTGTTTAGAGTGTTTCTTAAATTGCAGATTTTCTGCAAATCCCATTCTGATATTCTGAGTGTGCAGAATATCTGTGATTGTCTGGCAGATCCTCACCAATGTTCAGGCCAGGCTTCAGTGTTCTGTAAGTACTTAATGGTGGATCTTTATCTTTCAAAGCTAACAGTGATAGTGAGAATCGCTCCGATGATTCTACACTGCCTCGCCTGCTGACTGCTTTGGGGAGGTGAATAAGCTGAGTTTGGGGCACTACCACGACTGGTCTCTAATCTCAAAGTCTTCTTGCTGTCCAGAACTTGACTTGGCTGATAAACTTGCCAGAAGTTTGCAAGTCCTAAATATCAGATACTGGAAATCCACAGTTAGAAATACTTTGAAGTTTTTTCTAAAAAAAACAAACAAACAGTATAATCTTTGTTTCAGATCCTCAATCAGCTGCTTATAGGTCCTCATTGTTATCACAGGGCTCGGGGAAACGAACGAAAAATATAATGGGTAAAAGCTTAAAAAGTAAGAGAACTCACAGAAATTGTGCAAATGTCACATTTTAAAATCACACATTTTCTTGAACGCTTGTTGCAGGTGTTCAAAAGTCGGCAGGTTACAGAAACAGCTGTGATGGCCTTCTAGAGGTGCCAATATGCCCTCCGCAGTGGTCGCTTCACTCTACGCCATGCCGTCTAAACACAGGTGCAGTCATTTATACTTGCTGTTAAAGCACAAGAAGCCACTGCAGTAGTCTCCTAAATGATAGGTGTCACTTCTCTCGCCAAGACTTTGTCAAGTGTTTTGTTTTTTTGAAATATTCTTTGCACAAACTCAAGTTTTCATACAACTGCAACATCTCACTGTGTGTCAGCATGTCGCTGAGCCTCTATGCAGGTTTATCATTAAAATGGCGGCACAATCGTACACGTGTCTTCAACCCAGTAGCGATGGCCGTGCGCAACACGCCAGGTTACAAAAATCAAGAGGTGCACGACCAACTGACATGCCACAAAGGTTGTGTGGCGCAACACAGGGTGTGATCTTCATCAGACACAAGCGAGACAAGCAATGAAAACGTGTACCCCCCGAAAGAAAACGAAGCCAATGAAATCCAGCTATCCATAAAATGTGCCAGCACATGTCAATCACTGCCACACCGCACAGCTTCAAGTTTCCTCAACTAGTCTGGACAAAGAACCCTGAAGGACAGATGAAAAAGATAAGAGAGCATCAAAACAAAAAACACATTTCTGAGCGCCTAGTGATCTGTTGTTTAGAAACACCTCAGCAGCAGTTATGTGAACCAAGAACGAATCAGAGTTCATGCAACATTGTTTCTCCACAAACTGCAGTATAACTAAAGCATGATGGCCAAGAAAACACTGCAATGGTTTTGAATGATCCAACATCAACTGAGATGTCCGTAAAAGTGTACAGTATGACAGCATATCTACAAAGACGCACTAAAATGCCAAACGCTATAAACACTAAGTAACAAAGGCTTCAGGATTAGCATACTGGACTAAACAACTTGCTTGCTGCTGCACAGAGGCAAATATCCCAGAGGAAGATCAAACTGCCCATTTTCACAGTTTTCATATCTGAAAAGGATTATTTCCTGATGAAGATTGTGAACATTTCTCATACTTTTCCCTGAGAAAATATGTTTAAACATGTAGTCAACAGTGTGAGGTTTTTGCATACACTTCCAACTACTTTAATGCAGCTAGATTGAGTCCCACAATCTAAACTTCTGAAAAAGACTCCTTTAGGTTGGCACACCTTTAACAGTGTTCTGTTCCTGACATTTCAGTTTCCAGTAGTGGTGAAATGGACATGAGTATTGAGGGCGCTGTTTCTAATGTTTTGCCCACCACATGTTATGTTCCGGCTTTGAGGAGTAAAGAAGAGGGCCTAGTTTGCCAAAACACAGCTAGCGAAGCCATTTACCTTAGCCGGTCTGAGCTTCACCCCAAATTTACAGTCATGAATCTGCCTTATCTGCCATGCGACCAGTTTCACAGCTGTGCATTTCCATGGTTTCATGTGCACTTATTACATCTACCATAACCAACCCAACCCCGATCCCGCTAGTGCCTAACGTGTCATTTGTAGTGATATAATGGGACTAATATTTGATTTGTGCCCGACGTTGTTGGTGCGCGTTGTAGCGTTTAGCCTGCTGTACCGGACGGCTTGTTTTTACACAAGACACCATTCAGCACTAACGCCGATTGCCATTAAAGCTGAGTTAGTGAATAACCTTAGCTGTTAGCTTTGCTAACGTTAGCGTGCATTATCGTCAACAACATTCACGGCATTGAACAAAATGTGCACTACATTAAAGTGCACATTTGGGTTTAACAGATTCAGTGATATGGAGGTACATCGGGCAGTAAACCTGCATTAGAGTTTACATAACTTTTCTTCTTCTTCTTTATTTGATTTTATTTTAGTTTTTACTCAAGTTGCTGGAATGGTAATAAGCGTAAAGCTAGCAAGCTAGCTCCCTAGCAAACAAAGAGCTCAAAACAGGAGACGTGCATGTTAGCATGCTAGCCAGCGTTAGCATACTGCGTCACGTAGCTTTTTGTGTCAATAGCAGAAAGAAACGGGAAAAGATGGAAAATGTAGCTACGTTCTTCCATATATATTAAATGCAACACTTCTGGCTGTATTTAGGTTGTTAGGTTGGGGTAACGCCACAGTGCCGATAGCTAGCTACTACAGCAGAAACCAGGCTGTAGTCGTGAGCAGAATAACGAAACCAACACATCTAGACCCATCAATTCACATTAAACCACACATATTTCGCATGTAGCTGAATACATTAAAAAAATAGATTACCATGCGAGCAGCCTCAGCCCAGGTCCGCTCCTTCTTTCTCTTTTGTTTGTCCTTCATTTCCTCTGCGCTGGTGTTTGCGGCTAGTCGCTGTGTGTCTACAAAGCAACCTCAAAATACGATGGCGGTTTAGTTGTTTAGCAAAGATGCTAACTACGCTATTAGATAACTGTGCAGATGCCAGTCAAGAGCTTCCTTTTAGCTCGGCTCAACGCTGCGGTGTCTGCGAGTCTCTCAGAATCGCTATTCTGTCTTAATTAGCTCGACATACATCGTCTTTCTAGCGTATAAGCCGTGTGGACGAAAGGGATGACTGTGCTGCTGCAGGACAAGCCTCTCTGGAATGCAACAACCAGGTCAAAGGTCAAACCGTCCGCAGGAATGCAACAAAACAAGCCCTGCCCTCCGCTTTCATATCCTGCAATTAACCACATTTTGCATGCAAACTATCTGATATTTTCAGAGTTAAGATCGCATGTAGTGATGGAGCTCATATGAACAGAATAATCTTTAATTCAGGGTGAATTAATAATCTTTTACAATTAATTCAATACGGTTTCAGTTATTAAAAAGTAAAGGCTGGAGCCTTAAAATATGTCTGCAAATAGCAGATAACTCGGGCCCAATGAATACACATCGGAACCAAGACAATTAGGACACTAAGATTTAATTTTGGACCATGGTAAGTCATTAAACGTGTAACAGATACTCAGTGCAAGGGTGTTGTATTAGAGTACTTCAGAATACTGTACATATACCTCAGAAATATATGTAGACAGCTTTTTGTGAAAGATGCTCCTCACTGCTGCACTGTGCATATACACTCAGTAGGCAGTTCATTATGCATACCAAAGGCTCATATACATGCATTGCTAATCAGTAACTCAATGCATTTAGGCATATCGACAGGGTCAAGAGGACCTACTTGTTGTGGCCATTTTTGTTGAAGGTTTATAAATCGCAATTTGTATTCATTTTTGTTTTTTCTTTAAAGTTGTAAGAATATGCTGACCTAGTTTTGTTATGTAAATTCGTAATTAATTTTATTTTTGGAAAAGTTTTTGGAAGGTGATTGGTTTATTAGCTTATGGACCCTCCCATTAATCAAGGGATTAAGAGCACCCTGGAGGGGTGTGATAAAGATGTTTTTTTTTTTTGTTTGCCAAATGTCAGATGGGAGGACGGGAGGGTTTAAAAATGATTTTTTTTGACCACTTTTGAAGTTGTTAAAGCAAATTAAGTTAACTTTCGTTTAATTTTAAGTTGTAAGAAGTTATTTGGTTGATTTTTGTTTATAATTTTCCACGAAATAAACGCCATATAATTTTTAAACAATGGAGTCAGAAGTGCGTTCTAAAACAAACCTCCACCCATGGCCTTTTCTTGGACTTTTTGGGTGTTTGGAACATAAAAGGCCGTGACATTTAAATCAAAAAATCATTTGATTCGCTTGGATGTCAACTTGGAAGCTGGGTCAACTTGGAAGCTGGGAAAACTTGCAAGATTGGACTTGGAAGATTGGATCTTCGCAGAATGGACTGAAAAAATGACACAAAGTTCATGAGTAAACGCAAAACTTTGTTTGGATGAGCCGAGATGCTGAGCTGCAACATGAAACATTAGTATTAAACAATTATCTTTGGACCTTGTGAAATGAATTTTGTGGTTAAAATGGAGGAACAAGAAAGAGAGCTTTTTAATTTGATTAAAAAACGCAGAGCGAAACTTGGTGTTCTGACAAAAAACCCGAAATGACATTAATGCTCTCATTGATGCTGGAGAATCAAAAGCCTCCATAGATGAACACATGAAAACATTTAATGATTATTTGGGAGAGTTTATGGACTTACAGACTTCAGTTCAAAAATTGCTGAACGATGATGAAAAGGAAACAGATCATAGCGATTGGTATGAACCTAAGCTGATCGGTTTTAAAGAATTTCTGCATGAAATTGACACTTGGATAAATGCAGACCCTGATCCACAAAAGGATGAAGTTGCAGCCTCTAACGCTGAATCAAAAGTAGCATCTTATGACAGTGACATTGCGCCGCATGGTAGTGTCTCACAAGTAGCGCAAGAAACAAGCGACATGATTTCTGAACTAGTTGCTAAACCTGTCAGCAAGGGCTCTAGTAAAGTGCCCAGTAATGTTACTGCAGCCTTAAGTTTAAGGAGTAAAAGCTCGCGTGCGGCTTCAATGGCACTGATGGAAGCTGAGTTGGAAAGAGCCGCTTTGAAAGCGGAGGTGGACGCACTGTAAGAAAAACATGCGCTCGAACTGGAAGAAGTTCAATTAAAAGCAAGAAAAGAAGCATTGGCTCTAAGAACTAAGTTGTTTGTGGCAGATGCAAAAATGCAAATTTTCACCTCTGCTCAGGATCAGCAGAGCCTTGATTCCAGGGCTGAGGTTGAATCAGAAGGCAGGATTACAGGTCCTTCTGGAACATCTACTGAGTTCATACCTGCTGCTACAGCTCAAAAGGCTCCAAGAACAAAGAAAGCCCCTTTAGTTCATTCACCTTTGCCAATGCCCCTAGAGACACATGCACCTGCTAAGGTTAAACCAGAAGGGGAAAGCCCAAGGCCAATCTCTTCTCAGGCTGATGTCCACAGCAGTGCCCTAACAGAGATCATGAGAAAGCAAAATGAGATTACTGAGATGCTTGTAAAACAACAGAGGTTGTCACTGCTTCCAGCTATAGAAATTCCTGTTTTTGGTGGTGATCCTTTGCATTTTAGATCCTTTCTTAAGGCATTTGAGCAAGGAGACTGAAAACATGCAGGATAGGCTATTTTATTTAGAACAGTTTACTACAGGACAGCCCAGAATTTTAGTGAGAAGTTGCATGCACATGAGTCCACAGACAGCTTATGTTGAGGCAAAAAAGCAGCTTGAGTGGAACTTTGGTAACAGAGCAAAGATAACATCTGCATTTATAGACAAGGCTCTTAACTGATCAGTTTTAAAGTCTGATGATGCTTCAGCATTACAAGCTTACACATTCTTTTAAAGAAGCTGCTTCAACACAATGGATGAAGCCGGGTTTCTTGATGAGCTGGAAAATTCAAACAATATGAGGATTCTTGTTTCAAAGTCGCCTTTTAGACTTCGCGATAAATGGCGAATAATAGTTGCTGATATAACAGAAAAGTGCAATCGCAGAGCAAGATTTAAAGATCTTCTTGATTTTCTGGAAAAGCAAACAAGAGCGGCATTAGATCCTGTTTTTGGAGAGAGTCAAAACACAAAAGAAAAGATGGCTTCAAAACCATCAAAGACACCATTTAAAACTAAAAGCAGTAGCTTTGCTACTTCTGTTGCTGTAGTTTCAGAACAGAACAATGACAAACACAAACTGGAATGGATTCAAATAAGCCATGAAGATAAAGGGTTAGATCAAACTCAGTGCTTATTTTGTAACCAAAATCATTTTTTGGATGAATGTGACTCATTCAAACTAAAAGCCAACAAAGAAAAGGTGACATTCCTTAAGAGTAAAGGTTTATGCTTTGGTTGCTTACAGAAAGGCCACCAGAGATGGGCAGTAACGTGTAACGCGTTACTGTAATCTGATTACTTTTTTCAAGTAACGAGTAATGTAAGGGATTACTATTGCAAAAACGGTAATTAGATTACCGTTACTTTCACGTAGGAACGCTGCGTTACTAAAACCGTGATTTTTTTTTTTGCGAGAATGTCTCATGACAGTGACGTAAGCGAGTGTGACGTTCATGACAACAGCTGACTGCAGATCAACAATGGATAATATATCGAGTGCGGGAGAGAGTATGAGCGTGCAGCGTTTAAAGCGTGGAAGTACTGACCTTACTTTGAGTTTGATTCCATAAAAAGTGACAAAAACATTAGTGTCCACTGTTCACTGCGTGGGAAGAAAACATCTTTTTAAACCCCTAAACTTCCAGGCAAGCAGCGAGTGCGCTATGACGTAATGTGAAATTCACAGAGAAACTCGCGGATTCTTCCACTGACCGCTGCGGCACACCTGCACCAGGGTAAACCTCCGCCTAACCCACTCCGGCTTTATAGGTGAAAATAGAGCAACAGGACCGCTAGTCTTTGATTTTCTTTATTTTCTGCTGTGTTTTACTTGCATCTATTTGAAAGAGTGAGTGTAAACACAAAAACATATTTTATTTTATGTGCTGGAATGTGCAGAAAATAGGTTTAAATGTTAAACAAATTTCTTCTAGTCAGAGAATGTTGCATATACTTTAATTTTTGCTTGATGCATAAAGTTAAAACATTAAAACTAATAAAACAAGTTTTAAAAAGAGACTTTTCCATTTGATTACATTTTGTATGATGGATTATGCAGAAAAAGTAGAATTGGGCTGAAAGATCTATCGCTGTCACGGTCCGGCAGGCAGACCATGGGGATATGGGGGAATGAGGACCCAAAACGCATGGTTCTGCGATGCAAACAGTGCACTTTATTTACAGTGAAGGCTGTAAACACAATAACTCCCCGTCGCTCCCTTGACTCCCGTGCATGTGCTCCCCTCCGACGTCTGTGCTCGTGCTCCCCGCTGTCGTGTTTCCGCACACCCCGTGCGTGCTGCCTTTCTGGTCCACTTCTCCTCCTGCAGGAAAACCACAGAGACAGCCGTCAACACTGACCCCCCGCGGCATGCACAAACTGACTTGCGCGCGCACTAACTTGGGATGATAACTCAATGATCCCGCGCCGGTGGGAGCTCCAACACTCTCCTAAGTAGCTCCCCCGACGAGCCCTGATCACCAACAGGTGTGTGGCAGGAACTTCAGGTGTGGCCAGTCCTCCTGCAGGGCCACACCCATCAGGCCTGCATGTGGCTGTCCTCCAGCCACACCCGCAGACACACATGTACACACCCACACCCTGCCTATACATATAATGAGTGGAACACAGAATAACACAGCATAGTGCAGAAAAACACATATCCCCAAATAATAACAATAACTAGAAAGAGAAAATTTCAGAAGAAATTTTAAGTGTGCCTATGCCGCTGCTATTCAGTGTAGTTTTCCATTCATACAGCTACAGAGTGCAAAACTCAGAAGAGCACCCATTCTCCACCATGAACTATGGTAAAAACAAACACCGCTCACGCTTCACAGATAACAGCTTACAGTTTTGTGTAAAGATGAAGTTACTTCGTACAGCGCCGATTTGCAGACGCTGTGCACACAGGTTCATGAGCAGAAGTCCCATTGTACCACGGCAGATCCGACAATGTTTGCATGAACACGCTTTGAAGCATTACGTTATGGACCACTTTTCACACATGGTTGGTGTACCCAAACAGCCGGCTGTAGCTTTTCAACTCACAGCCCGACACACACCCAAAAAACAGCCGAGAGAGCACAGACTATGCCCGAGAGGCGTGAATGCAGGTGCCGCTCAGGTGGGTCCACCTCCCCTGCAGCGGCACTGCAGACCACGCCCCGCCACACACATCAAACACGTAAAATAAATATTTATGCACTTTTGCATTCACTTTTTGTTTTTTGTTATTTTTTATACAGTGTTCTGAATGATGAACAATGGTCTACAGCCAATCTTGTGTATTATTATACAAACTTTGGTTGTAATATTCAGATAACTATTTAATAAAAGCTAAATATTTTATATGAGAGTAAGAAAGAAAAGTATATCTTTGTGTCCACCTTTCTCTGTTAATGCCCTACCTGGCCCCCTGGCAAAAGCTTTGCTAGATCCGCCCCTGCACAGTTACCAGCTGTCAGCTACACAAAAAAAGGAGCTTGGTGTATATTTGTCTCTCAGAAACAGTTCATAACTTCCCTTCAACTCATTCATGTCACCTAAGGGTAAACCTGTTTCTCCATCACCAGTTCAGCTCTGATGATTCAGTAAGGATATCTGGTTTGGAACAGCCGTTTTTACAGCTGTGGCTGCAGCAAACATCAGCTGATACTAGAAATTAAAAGCAAATGAATTCTAACAACAGCTGATCAAGCTTAAACGTGCTGCTGTTGTTTAGCGCGATAAACAAACAAGAGAGAAAAGCCGATCATTGATCAGTTTCATGACTGAAGTTTCAACAGGCGAGAGAATGACAGGGGAGGCTGTCATAAAGTCCAACATCGGTAACATCGGTAACTTAGCGCGCACACAGCTGTATAGAAACTCCGTCGTGCTAGCTAGCACGCAGTACGAGTTATTGTAAGTGATTGAAAAAGTCAGCACAACGAAAATAAACTACACCTAAACTCGGTTTATATCTGACCCAAATAGAGTGCAGGTTATAACTTCTTACCTGAAATTCAGTTCACCTCACGCTCCTGCCTTCGCTTTCCCTGATCCACGATTGACCTCCGCGTTAGCAAACACCGGTCGATCGGCGGTAGCCTCACCGCCTCGTATGTGTCGTTCGCGGCATGTCCTTTCTGTCACACACCAGTGGATAGCTGCCCTCTGTTGTAGCTCCACCACCAAACAACTCAGTTATTTTTTCCACATCGACCAGCATCATCGGCCCATATAAACGAAAAATAAGTCCAGCTAAGACACAGACCCTTGCCGAGCGATCCGGCGATGAAACAAATTTTAGCCACCTCACTATCAGCCAAGCCTGGGTGGTTTTTCACGAAGGGTCGCTAGCTAGCTAAGCTAGCGGCGCTAGCTAGCTAGCCGGCTATCAGCAACACGTAAGAGAACTGTTGCTAAATAAACTACACCTAAACTCGGTTTATATCTGACCCAAATAGAGTGCAGGTCATAACTTCTTACCTGAAATTCAGTTCACCTCACGCTCCTGCCTTCGCTTTCCCTGATCCACGATTGACCTCCGCGTTAGCAAACACCGGTCGATCGGCGGTCGCCTGCCCCGCCTCGTATGTCTCGTTCGCGGCATGTCCTTTCTGTCATACACCGGTGGATAGCTGCCCACTGTTGTAGCTCCGCATTATAGCACCACCAAACAACTCAGTTATTTTTCCACATCCAGCTGTAACTCCGATTCTGTGCGAGCATTTGCGAGAGACCGGGGAGGTGAAACGAGAGGGAGAGTCCCCTCGTTGTCCATTTGCAGCCAAGTGCGGCAGCTAGCTAGGTAGCCGGCTAGCTGTCAGGCAGGACCGACGTCGTCAGAGCACTGTCGCTAATATGGGATGTCTTGATAAAACAAGCAGATATTTGAAGTTTACACACCTACATTCGCGCCTGAAGATATCTTAAAAGTTGATTTTGTGACCTAGAAACACTAATAAAAGACATATAAAACGAAGTGGTGGCCGCCATTGTTTAACTCGGCAGAGGTGTGCCATGAATTGTGGGATATGGAGTTTTCCACCAAGCATAGAAGCCATTGTGTTTACCGTAACTATTCAATGGTTCGCGCAACCTTAAACCTCCAATGGTTCCTGAAAGCAGCGAGGCTGTGCGCGCCATTGATATTGTCGTCATTACGGTATCCAAATAAGGTAGACAGGCTGTACCACTCCCGGCATACCACTAGAGAGAGCCAACACACCACAAATGAAGTTTGAAATTTGTTTCAATGGGACCAAAAGATGGCGCCAACACACCACAAATGAAGTCTGTTTATTTGGCGCCAAAAGATGAATTGGCCTAAATTTGCACTAAAATATTAATATTTAAAAAACTATAAAAGTCATAACACCAAAAGTCATAACATAATAGTCCAGCTCCAGCCGCACAAAATGATCTAACATATGTAACCCTAATGTCAAAACTGTTCGGCAGAGGAGCGCGGGAAAATTTTCACTAAAATATTAATATTTAAAAAACTATAAAATTCATAAACACCAAAAGTCATAGCACACCATTCCAGATCCGGCCGCACAAAATGAGGTAACATATATGAAGATTGTCTCAAAACTGCAGGGCGAGATTCGCTGCAAAATTTCAGGCGGAAACTGGAGAATAATAACTAGAACTAGAAAGCGAAAATTTCAGAAGAAATTTTATGTGTGCCTATGCCGCTGCTATTCAGTGTAGTTTGCCATTCATACAGCTACAGAGAGCAAAACTCAGAAGAGCACCCATTCTCCACCATGAACTATGGTAAAAACAACACCGCTCACGCTTCACAGATAACAGCTTACAGTTTTGTGTAAAGATGAAGTTACTTCGTACAGCGCCGATTTGCAGACGCTGTGCACACAGGTTCATGAGCAGAAGTCCCATTGTACCACGGCAGATCCGACAATGTTTGCATGAACACGCTTTGAAGCATTACGTTATGGACCACTTTTCACACATGGTTGGTGTACCCAAACAGCCGGCTGTAGCTTTTCAACTCACAGCCCGACACATACCCAAAAAACAGCCGAGAGAGCACAGACTACGCCCGAGAGGCGTGATTGCAGGTGCCGCTCAGGTGGGTCCACCTCCCCTGCAGCGCACTGCAGACCACGCCCCGCCACACACATCAAACACGTAAAATAAATATTTATGCACTTTTGCATTCACTTTTTGTTTTTTGTTATTTTTACAGTGTTCTGAATGATTAACAATGGTCTACAGCCAATCTTGTGTATTATTATACAAACTGTGGTTGTAAGATGCAGATAACTATTTAATAAAAGCTAAATATTTTATATGAGAGTAAGAAAGAAAAGTATATCTTTGTGTCCACCTTTCCCTGTTAATGCCCTACCTGGCCCCCTGGCAAAGCTTTGCTAGATCCGCCCCTGCACAGTTACAGCTGTCAGCTACACAAAAAAAGGAGCTTGGTGTTTACAGGGAGTGCAGAATTATTAGGCAAATGAGTATTTTGTCCACATCATCCTCTTCATGCATGTTGTCTTACTCCAAGCTGTATAGGCTCGAAAGCCTACTACCAATTAAGCATATTAGGTGATGTGCATCTCTGTAATGAGAAGGGGTGTGGTCTAATGACATCAACACCCTATATCAGGTGTGCATAATTATTAGGCAACTTCCTTTCCTTTGGCCAAATGGGTCAAAAGAAGGACTTGACAGGCTCAGAAAAGTCAAAAATAGTGAGATATCTTGCAGAGGGATGCAGCAGTCTTAAAATTGCAAAGCTTCTGAAGCGTGATCATCGAACAATCAAGCGTTTCATTCAAATAGTCAACAGGGTCGCAAGAAGCGTGTGGAAAACCAAGGCGCAAAATAATGCCATGAACTGAGAAAGTCAAGCGTGCAGCTGCCAAGATGCACTTGCACCAGTTTGGCCATATTCAGAGCTGCAACATCACTGGAGTGCCCAAAAGCACAGGTGTGCAATACTCAGAGACATGGCCAAGGTAAGAAAGGCTGAAAGACGACCACCACTGAACAAGACACAAGCTGAAACGTCAAGACTGGGCCAAGAATGTCAAGACTGATTTTCTAAGGTTTTATGGACTGATGAAATGAGAGTGAGTC